>NW_018252072.1:19156-21385 GCF_001263595.1 Phalaenopsis equestris | reverse complement strand
TTGGTTTTAATTGAGACTTGTTATTGGTTTGACAATGATTTCTACTTTTAAACTAAAGTGTGGTTTTGATTTCTCCATGGATTCTGAGTAGTTTTCTTTATCTTTCTTCTTAAAATGATAAGTAATTAAGAGTTAGATGGAAGTTGTGGAGAGTATTGATCTTTAATGTTGGAAGAAGTTGTGATGATTTTAATCTATATACTTCATTTACTTATTGATTTGGCCAATCCAGGTGTTAAAATTTATTGTGAGAAGATGTAAGAACCGGGATGATATTGTCTCAATCAACAATTGGAAAGAATCACATGAGGTTGTATGAATGAGAATGTAGTCCATATGATTGAGTGCAAATAAATAGGGAAATATTCATTGAAGTGTGTAGAATTAGAGGAATTTAAAGTGACAGGTTAAAGCCCCCAACTTGGTTTATTGTTTTAGGTTCTGATACGAGATGCTAGCCCCTAGGTGGAGGGAATCGAGGGAACTCTAGAGTGAGAGTTAGTATCTTCCCTGCTTAGCCAATCTTTAGAACTATTCAAACTTTAAATTAGCCAATGTTCTTTATAACATCCCTAGTAAAGGTAAAGAAAATTGCTGCTCCTAATTGGCACAACACAATATGCATACATCGACTACAAAATTTATATACTTATTACTGATTTATGATAAGGAGAAAGATATTTTCACATTTAGTGTTTTTCTTCAATAAAAACTCAAATTATCGTTTTAAGTTTGTACTATTTTTGTCAAAATATTAAAATTACCAAAAATATTTAAACTTTCTTTACTATGAAAATGTCTTTAGTTTAAATAATTATCTTTTAAAAAAAAAAGTTTTTCAAAAAGTGCATATTGCATATCTTCTCTGTGGGTTCGATATTCAGGTCTTAATCAAAAAATCCTATATTACTTGATAACGATATATATACTAGCGTAGTATCCCAAAATAAATTAAAAGTTAAATTCTTATTTTTCTTCAAGATCAAGTTTTTGATTTTATTGCCAAATAAAGAAATATATGTGAAAAAATATAAGTGAAAAATATAATTAAAGTTATTGTTATACTGTTGCATATAAGTAGTTATCAGGGATCAAGTTTTTTAGCGAAGTTTTTTAGCGCTGTTGCTGGGGAAGTGAAGTGAAAATTGTAAAGAATCTATTGATTTAAAATAAATTTTCTACTTTTATAAAGTCTTATTTAAACTTGAGTTATTGTATTTTATTTTGTGTGTGTTTAGTTTTATTTTATTTTATGTTAGTGTATGTGTAGTTCAGGTTCTGATGGACTAATGCCCTATGATTCTAAATTAGAGAGAACTGTTAGAAAAATTAGAAAAATGAAAAAAATAAAAATCTTGAAAAATCCAAATAAATTACAGAAATGGCAAATCAAAATGATCAAAATGCTGAAATTTATCAAGGGTTTAGACCTTTAAGAGATTATGCCAACCCTACTTTAGATGAACTTCATTGTAGTATTCAAAAACCTAACGTAGTGGCTAATTCATTTGAGCTTAAATCTGCTATTATCCAAATGGTATCAAATAATCAGTTTGGGAGATCACCAACTGAAGATCCAAATTTAGATCTTGTCAATTTTCTAGAATTGTGCGCTACATTTAACTACGATGGTGTATCAGATGATGCCATATGACTTAGTTTGTTTCCTTTCTCACTGAGGGATAAAGCTAAGATGTGGTTGAATTTGTTAGCACCCGAGTCTATCAGAACTTGGGATGATTTAGCACAAAAATTCCTTGCTAAATATTTTCCACCATAAAAAGCTATGAAGCTTAGAAATGATATTACATTTTTTAATTAGTTTGAAGGGGAATCAATTAACAAGGCATGGGAAAGATTTAAAGAAATCTTAAGAAATTGTCCACACCAAGCTATACTAGATTGGTTAATAACTCAAACTTTTTATAATGGATTAATTTGGATTAATTGGATCTCTTAGACATCTCTTAGACCAATTATCGATGACGTTGCTGGTGGTTCATTGATGTCAAAACCATTTCAAGACGCCTATACTTTAATTGAAGAAATGGCGCTACATTTAATTTTCAATGGCCTTCTGAGAGGGTGAATCCTAAGAAAGTAGCCAACATTCATGACACTGATGCATTTACTATGTTAAAAAATCAATTTGCTACAATTTCAAGGAAGTTAGACCAATTTGGAACGAATTTTTCTCAACCAATTTCCATGATTGAAGAGAATTCATTA
>NW_018252072.1:0-19141 GCF_001263595.1 Phalaenopsis equestris | reverse complement strand
AATTCATTAGGCCAAATGGTCATCATTAGAAAATCATTAGAAAATTTGAATGCCATAAGTAACAAGCAGAATAACCCATATTCAAATTATTATAACCCACGTTGGAAAAACCATCATGTACATATTGATCATTATCGAACCATCATGTACATTCAGCGTGCATTTTAACTGGAACAACAATTCGGGTGGTAATAATCAGCAATGTGGGAACAACCAAGTAAACCCATTAGGAAACTGGAACAATCAAGGGAATAATAATTATAAATCTACTAATCCTCCAGGTTTCAATAGTAATACACAATTTAAGGAGAAGAATTTGTCTATAGAAGAAGTGGTGTTACAAATGGGAAATCTGTTACAAAGTCAAGGAGCTACAATTAGAAATATTGAGAATCAACTTGGGCAAATAGCAAATTCATTAAATTGAGAATCAACTTGGGCAAATTACAAATTCATTAAGTAATAGATCCCAAGGAAAACTTCCTAGTAATACTGAACCAAATCAAAAAAACTAGAATAAAGAGCAAGTAAAAGCTGTTCAACTTAGAAGCAGAAGAGAGTTGGAAGGTAGAGTCCAAAAGGAAATTGAAGTTGAGAGAGAAAAAATTGAATAATCAAAAGAGGACGCTCCAAAAGATTCTAAAAGACCTATTTCTACACTAAAAATTGATTTAGAAAAACCACCATCTTCATTTCCTTAAGGACTTTGTCAGCAGAAGTTGGATAAGCAATTTTCAAAATTTTTGAAAATATTTAAGAAGCTTACAATTAATATTCCATTTGCTGAAGCCTTAGAACAAATGTCATGCTATGTAAGGTTTATGAAGGATATTCTCAATAGAAAATGGAAGTTTAAAGATAAAGTGACAGTTGCACTTAGTGAGAAGTGCAGTGCTATAATTCAGAAAAAGCTTCCTGAAAAGCTTAATCCTGAAAAGCTTAAAGATTTGAAAAGCTTAAAGATTCTGGTAGCTTTACAAATCCATGTGCAATAGGAGACAAATTTTATGGGAAAGCTTTATGTGATTTAGGTGCAAGCACTAACCTTTTGCCATTATCAATATTCAAAAGATTGAGATTAAGAGAAATAACCCATACTACTGTAACTCTGCAGCTAGAAGATTGTACCCTAAAGGAGTTATAGAAGATGTCCTAGTGAAAGTGGATCAATTTATCTTTCCTGTTGATTTCATTGTGCTAGATATGGAGGAAGATAAAGAGATACTTATCATTTTAGAGAGACCTTCCCTAGCCACAAGAAGAGCAATGATAGATGTGTAGAAAGAGGAATTAACAATGAGTGTCAATGATCAAACTGTTACTTTCAATATAAGATTAATAAAATATCCTACAAAGGTAACGATGATGAATGATATAGGATGGATGTTCTAAGTGAATGCCATTTCATAACAACTTATGAAGAAAAATCTGTAGAAAAAGATTCAGAACACGAGAAAGAAGAGGAATTAGATCAATGTAAAGAAGGTTTTAAGGAAGATTCAAACTATGTTCGAGAAAGTTTTTAAATTTTGGACACGAAAGACAAAGATAAATCATTTTGTCCATCAATTGAAAAACCTCCAAAACTTGAGTTGAAGTTACTTCCTAAAGATTTAAAATATACCTTTTTAGAAGATTCCTCTACTTTATTAGTTATAATTTTCTAGGAATTAACGAAGGAAGAATAAGAAAGCTTGATGAAAAATTTGAAAAATTTTAAGAAAGCCTTTGGATAGACAATTGCTGATATTAAAGTAATCAGTTATTAAATTTGTATACATAGAATTCATATTGAAGAGAACTGCAAACCCAGGTCTGATCCTCAAAGGAGATTGCATCCTGTTATGAAAAAAGTTGTTAAGAAAGAAATTTTAAAGTTGTTAAGTGTTGGAATTATCTACCCTATTTCAGATAGTGCATGGGTTAGCCAATTCACTACGTTCCTAAGAAAGGAGGAGTAACTAAAATTGAGAATGAACATAATGAATTAATATCTACTAGACAAGTTAGAGGGTGGCAAATATGCATTGATTATAGAAAATTAAATCTTGCCACTAGGAAAGATCATTTTCCATTACCCCTTTCTAGATCAAATGCTGGATAGACTAGCTGGGCAAAAATACTTTTATTTTCTGGATGGATATATTGGTTATCACCAAATACGAAAAATCTCCTCAGGATCAAGAGAGAACAACTTTTACAAGTTTTTAATTTGTAACATCTTTTTCCAAATGGGGGAATCCCCCAAACCCACAGATAATTGGGTAGGGTGTTGATGCTTGCAATATTTTCCTTTTAGGAATTCAGCCCAAATTGAGAACTGAAATTGTGAGGACTAAGATCTAAATTTGATCCAGAGTTTGCAAAGATTAGTAAGCATAATTTGGGGGAAGGACTTGAAGCCTAACCCACCTTCCATAAAAGGCTTACACACCTTAGCCCATTTAGTCCAGTATTTTTGGTTCCTTTGACCAACCCATAGAAATCTATTGAAAATCCCTTCTAACAGTCTTTGAGTAGACTTTTTCAAGATATTCATTTGTAGAAGATAGGATGAAATAGCAGATAAAACACTTTTCAGAAGTGTTATCCTACCTCCATTGGATAAAAAGGAATTCTCCCATGCTTGAAGTTTGCTTTGAATCTTTTCTAAAATGTGATCAAACTGAGAGTTTTTTGTTCTTTCTTTGATAAGAAGTACTCCTAAATATTTCACAGGAAGTTGGCTATTGGTAAAGCTAGTGAAATCAGAAACCCAGGTCTTTAACTCACTTTTGCATTGTTTACTTAAGATGGAGATGCACTTTTGCTTATTTAACTTCATACCAGAGACATCCTGAAAAATCTCCAACCTTTGCATGAATAATCTAACAGCAGATTTGGAAGCTTTTGAAAATATAATGATGTCATCAGCAAAAGCCAAATGATTGATTAAGGTGGAAGATCTATGGCTATAAAGGGAGTGAGGTTTCTTGGCTGCCAACTCATTCAAGATTCTAGATAAGTAGTCAAAAACCAAAATAAAAATGGTAGGGGAGAGGGAGTCACCTTGTTTGATACCTCTAGATGCACTGAAAAACCCTTGAGAAGTTCCATTGATGAAGATATAATGGAAATTATTAGATAGCCATCTGTTGATTAGAGAGATAAAGGAAGAGGACAAACCTCTGGTAATGAGAACTTGTTCAATAAACTTCCAACTGATTGTGTCATATGCCTTTTTGATATCCAATTTTAGAATTAAGTTACCTCCTCTAGTGATTCTGTCCAAGTCCAAAACCAACTCTTGAGCCAAGAGCACATTATCAACAATACTTCTATCCTTGATGAAGGCTGCCTGATTCCTGCAAATAAGCTGATTTAAATGAGGTTGTAATCTATGTACCAGGACTTTGCTTATTATCTTAGATATAACAGAAGTGAGGCTAATGGGTATGAAATATTCCCATTTATGAGGAGCTTTTTCCTTGGAAACGAAAGTAATAGTAGATGAGGAGAAAAATTTGGGGATATCAGCCCCCCAAAAAAAGCTTTAGACTGTAGCAATGACCTCACCCTTCACAATCAGCCAGACCTTTTTATAAAAATCTGTTGTTAACCCATCAGGTCCAGCTACTTTCTGCTGTCAATAGAGTTCAGCGCTTCCCATATTTCCTTTTCATCAGGAATATCAATGAGAGATAGGCTTTTGATGAATTACCTTTCTTTATCAAAAAAGGTATATTTAATGGCAGGTTGAGAGGTAGGAGTTTGTTTGAAAATATTTTGAAAATATTGAACAGCATTAGCAGCTATGCCATCAACAGTTGTAATCCAGTTGCCCTCCGGAGAAAGGATTTTATGAATTGTATTGCATTTCCTCCTATAGTTGATGCAAGCATGATAATATTTAGAATTTCTATCCCCCTCACAAAACATCATTCTATTGGCCTTCTAAGCATAGAATGTCTCTTGCATGTTGATTGTATCCAGCAGATGTTCATTAGCAGATTGAAGATCCAATTCAGACCCCATGCCAGAGGACATGAGCTGTTCTAACTGTAATACCTTCGGTTCAGCCTCAAGGACTTTATTATTTATTTTCCCAACCACCTCCCAATTCAAATTAGAAAGATTTTTACTGACTTTTTTATGTAAAAGCCAAAGTTTTATAAAATGGATGTGATGATGAACACCAGTCCAAGCCATTGAAACTTGATTGAGAAAATCCCCATGTATGGACCACATATTGAGATATCTGAACTTGGCTTTACTTTTAGAAGTGTTGGAAGATTTCTGAATAAGTAATGGTCTATGATCAGAACCACTCATAGCCAAGTGTTGGACATAAGTATGCAGGAAATCTCTGAACCAAAAATCATTCACCAAAACTCTATCCAGCCTCTCCCAAATCTCGCCCCTTCTCCAAGTGAGCTTAGAGACAATAAATCCTAAATCAAAAAGTCCAGCAGACTGAATGTTGTCATTGAAAAAGTTCATTAAATTGATGTCAGGAGATCTCCCACCCTTGTTCTCACTAGGTGAAGAGAGGCAGTTGAAGTCACCCCCAACAATCCAGAAATCCCTTATAGAATAGCTGAAATCTTGTAACTGTTGCCAAAGTTCCTGTCTAGCAGTGGATGTACAACGTACATAAATGAAGGTAGCAAAACCATTATAGTAATTTAAGTTAATCTTCATGTGGATAAATTGATCTCCGTCTTTAAGGATAGTGCATTGAATTTCTTGTCTGCAAAAGAGCCATATTTTACTGTTAGAGTTGACAATAAGCTAAAAACCAGGGAACTTCCTCACAATCCTATTGACATTTTTAGTAATCATAAGTTCAAGTATAACAATGATCTAAGGTTTATACATCCTATTAAGAGCGAAAATTTGATTAAGGGAATTAGGATGTGCTAATCCCCTAACATTCCAACAGATTAGATTCATTAACCTATACAGGTGGATTTTCCTCTTCTCCTAGTTCTAAAAATACTAGAAGAGAGTGGGAGTGCTTCCTCCAAAGAAGAGGAAGAAGGGAGTAGGTTCTTTAGTTCCAAAAGCATTTTCTTCTTTTTTGTTTTCTGGATTTTCCATCCTTCTTCTATATTTTTGGCTAATTGCAAAAGCAAAGGGTCTTCCACTGGTATCTCAGTAGTTGTTTCCCCTTGATCAACAGGGAGTGTTGGAAGTGTTGGAAGTGTTATCTGTTCAACTTGAGTAGATTCTGGTATAAGGTGAAGTTGTTCAGACAAGGGTTTCAGAACATTTTGAAGAGAGTTATCTAGTTCCACAGCCTCTTTTCCCATTTTGAGAGCTATCTGGTTCCACAGCCTCTTTTTCCATATCTTGAGATAATTCAGCCAACTCTAGTAAAGTGTCTTCCTGAGTCCTTGTCCCTGGAAAATCATAATCTTGGGCAACAATTCCAGCAACAGCTGGCAACTCATTATCATGTGGCTCTAAGTTCTCTGAATTAGTTATGGGAAGCTTCCTTCTGAGATTGGGATGAAGTCTAAAGCACTTCTCATCAGTGTGGCCAAACATTTTGCAGTGATGGCAATAATAAGGTCTTTTGTCAGCTATAATTTTCTGCCAATATCCACTATGTTCAGTGCCTAACCAAATCTCCTCCACAGCTGGTAAAGTGAGATTTCTTTCCACCAAAATTCTAGCTACTGAGGGTCTGAATAAGTTGAAGGTGGGGGCATTCAACTTCAAAGGTCTTCCCAAAGCTTTGCCAATGTTGAATAGAACTTTGGGGTTGAAAAAAGTGTAGTTTAAGTCCAGGTAACTTAAACCAAATGGGGACAATGAGAAGTTCTTTACTGGGATCAAAATCAGGAGTCCACTTTAATAATTTCATTGTTTAGCAATCAATCAAAATGGATTGTTTAGAAAAGATTCTAGCATAGTCTTGAAAAGATTCTAGCATAGTATTCTAGCATAGTCTTCTTCCCTTATGAGATTGATGAGAATATGCCTTCCATAAAGTAGGCTTACAGGAACATGGGCTAGTAGTTTCATGCTTAAGGGACTTAGTAGCTTTCATGAAATGTGAACATCAACTACAGGAACAACATGCGCTTGAGATTTTACTCAAAAGTATACATGGGCTAGTAGCTTTCATGCTTAAGGGACTTACCATCAAGTTCTTTGAGAAGCTGCTAAGCAAAGCCAACATCTTACAAGAGGAAGTTAAACACATGGATTCCCAAGAAAAGTCAGATAGGTCCATGACGACTAGAATATTCGAGAAAAATTCTGGAATAGTGGCAACAATCAATAAAGGAAAGCAAACGATGAAGATAAAAGTAGAACATTCTCATCAGAGTTTTCAGCTATCATCACAACTTTCTTTGCAACAAAAACACAACAGTAGGCCAGTTGAGAAAATAGTCACACCACAGAGGACCAAACCAAGCAGAGGGTAGAATGAATCTGAGTGTTTTATAATGAACGAAGAGGATATATTCTTTCAAAGATGAAGTTGTGCCAAAGATGTTCAGAAATTTAATGAAAAAGTCAAATTTCATATTACCAGAACTGAAGAGGCTGGAAGAAGTTGACAAGAAGGAGTATCCCAATTTCTTCCCCTACCACAAGATGTTGGGACATATGATGGAGGTCTGTTTCATTTTTAAGGATTGGCTTGAGAGGAATTTTAAAGAAGGAAATATAACCATCCCAATGAATATTTTAAAAAAATTGAAAAAGGATCTGTGAATATGATTTCGGATGAGCAAATCACTCTGATAGATCCATATTCAAAAAAGGATGGATGGAGCATAGTTTGGAGCAAATCAGTGCAGGCAGCCGTTCAGAGTCTACAACTTGCTCATCCCAAGAAGGAGATTTAATGAGAAAAATCTCCGCAACCTAAAGAGAAAGAAAAATAAAATGCCTTGAAGACTGATAGCTCGGGGGGTAGGATAGGGGCTACCTCTATTAGATTGTTTGTCTAAGATTTGGGGAAGAAAATCCTTGAACCCCTGACCATGTATGATTATCTTTTTGCCCCACTGGGGTACTATGAATATAATGATTATGATTTCGACTACATGTTAACTATTTCTAGTGATAAAGTTAATGACTTTGCTCAATATAACTCTGATCTTGATTCCAAAACTGATCCTTAAATCGTACTTAAGTCCACTGAACTCGTTAACGAGAATGATGGAGATGTTAACAACTCCAGTTACGATAGCGCCAGAAGTGAGGAACCAGTCCTCGAGTGCCACGGTGCACCACTTGCTATCAACTTGGATCTCTCCAATGAAGAAAAAGAAACACAGAAAATTGTGCATAAGGCATCTTAACAAGAAGAAATCACATAAATAAATCCAAGTAGCGGAACAATGTTACCCTCGAGAACAGTTCCTATGGATAAAGGAAAACATATAGTTACTCAGGAAAAGCAACCTGCACCTCCACTAGTGGAAGAACCACAAAACCAAGTAAAGATCAGAGGATTGTATAAAGTGGATTATAACCTGCTAACTCATCTTAGGAGGTTTTTGAAAAAACTAAGCATTTACAAAACTCTAATTCTGTCAAAAGAAATGACAGAATCTTTGGTTACAGCCTTGCTTGACCTAGAGATTTGCTTAGCTCAGTTGGCCAGCACATCCTTGGATGAAGTTTGTTCATGAAAGGAACAACCTGGGATAACATTCACTGATGAAGACTTGTTGCTCTGTACCAGCGACCATAACCGAGCACTCTACATCTCTCTTAATATTGGCAGATTCGTATTGTCCTGAGTTTTGGTGGATCCGGGATCATCATTTAACCTAATGAATCTACGAACATTGACATATTTGGATATTGAGGCTTAAAAGCTTGCAACTAATAAAATGATGTTAATAGGATTTAACCAGAAGGGAGAAAGAACTCTTTGATTGATTACACAGTTAATAAAAGCTGGATAACTAGTAAAAACCACAAACTTTCACATCATCGATGTGAAGACCACTTTCAATGCTTTATACGGACGACAATGGATTCACGAGTAAAATATGGTTCCATCATCATTACACCAATGCATCAAATATTTAAAGAAGGACAATATTATTATATCAAGGGAGATTTACAAAAATTTTCAGTTCATAAAGTGGGAATTCATGAGGACGCCACCTACCACACACCTTCAAATAAAAATGTCTTTTCCCGTGAATCTATGGAAAATGAAGTATAACAATCAGAAGAATCATGAAGAAGAGGCCATTCAACTCCGCTTTAATGATCTACTACCAATTCTTGACAATGAGCTGGTAGAGTTTCTTTTTGCCCATACACATGAGATCGAGGCCGGGGATGTGGACGAGGAAGAATCAACACAATTGTTGAATGGACTAGGCCAACCATCAACATCAACATGGAAGAAAGTTATGATGAAGAAAGCTCCCAGGTTGAAATGATGATGATAAAAAAAAAGAAACCGTAGTATGAAATTTCATTGGAAGATGTGAAGAAAGATGAATATTAGTCGATGTATGATCGGATCAACTACTATGTGCATACCATGACCCTTACTCCAATCTACCCTCAAAAGGTTGAGAATTTAGAAGTCAAGGAAGTCCGTAGCAATAGTTCGAAGCCGATCAAGTTTTACCATGCATCCTCTTCTACTAGTTTTGTAAATCATGTAAATTTAGAAGAGGATTCTAATGAATTAATAGAATTGCCTTTTAGTTACTTTTCTCCTTGTGTAAAAGATTAATTCAATAAGGATGTGTGCCAAAGAAATTGCCAAAAGATAAAATTGCCAAAAGATAAGCTAGCCAAAAGATAAGCTACAACTTTTTGAAAAACTATGGAATGTTAAAAGTCAAACTCTTAAATCGAAAGAAGGTCTCGGATTTGGTACTGTAGGACCATTCAATGACTCAGAATTTTGCATGGTTGTTACAAGCAGACCAGAAAAGGATTACCTCAATGTAGAGGATGACTCTGAAGATCAGTTAATAGGTGATGCCCCAATTGAATTTGAAGAAGAAATTAGGTCAACAATGGATGAATTAAAAGAAATCAACCTTGAGACTAAGGAGCAGCCCCGACCTACCTTCATAAGTATTCAACTTAACAAGGAAAAATCCACAGATATGATAAAGTTATTTTCATAATTTATAGATTGCTTTACTTAGAGCTATAACAAAATGCCAGGGCTGTCAGCAGTAGTTGTTGTTCATAAACTCGGGGTAGACAAAGATATGACCCCAGTAAAACCCAGTAAAACAAGTCCCAGTAAAACAAGTTCCAAGAAGAATGTGCCTCGAGATAGAGTAACAAGTCATTACCGAGGTAATAAAATTAATATATGATAACATTATAACAGAAGAGAAATACCCCACATGGTTAGCCAATATTGTACCATCTAAGAAGAAAAATAGAGAAATCCGTGTAAGTGTCGACTTCAGGGATTTAAATAAGGCATGTCTAAAAGATGAATTCCTGTTACCGATACCATAATTAATGATGAACATTGCATCGACACTTGAAGTTTTCTCCTTCGTCAAATAACATGTGATAGATTGTAGATACTCTACGATTTACTATCCCATGGCAAATGGAATGGCCAAGGCCTTCAACAAAATGCTCGTACAAATCTTAAGGAAAACATTAGACAAAAACAAAATACATTGGAATAATAAATTATTAGAAGCTTTGTGGGCCTACCGGACAACGTTACGAACTCTCACTCAATGAACACTCTACACACTTGTGTACAGGTCCGAGGCTGTACTGCCGCTAGAAGTCCAGACATTCCCTCAAAGCCTTTGACACCAACTAAATTACAACAGAAGAAAGTGCAAAACTCAGGCTTGAAGAATTGGAAAGTTTCGAGGGAAAATGACTAGAAGCACAACAACATTTAGAGCTCTACCAAGCAAGGATGGGGCAGACTCATGACAAATTGGTCTACTTGAGGGCATTCAAAGTTGGTGCCTCATTCTCGTTCACAAAATACCTATGCATGCACACCACAACATAAGTGGAAAATTTGAACCAACTTAGGAGGGACCATTTGTCATAGAAAAAATCTATTCAAGAGGATCTTACCAGCTGGTAGATTTTCGAGGCAAAAGACCTATGGTGCCGGTTAATGGCAGCTATTTGAAGACATATTACCCATCATGACAATACTTGAAAATATGTCTTTTAAAATTTTGATTGTTCTGCGGTTATTTATTTGGCCAAGCATCTGTGACTGGGTCTAAAATTTTGTAATAAAGTTAACCTCAATAAAATGAAAATTTCAAACTTGTTCATTTAAATTCTCTTCTTCTGTTTCTAATTTCAAAATTTTATTAATATAAAATAAATTAAATAGATAAAATTTGCATCTTTATAAATTAAAAATTATTTTTATTTAATAAATGCTTCATCTTTTTGTTCTTGTTCATGCTAAATTTCAAGGCACTGATGTTTTTCTGTCTGTTGCAGAAAAATATTGGGACAAAAGTTGATTTTAGCCTTTAGAGATGGCTTAAATCTTGCACTAAATAAAGAAAGGGCAGCTCAAGGTGGTATCGTAGACTTTAACTTAGACTTCGGTCAGGTTAGCATCAACTATGAGGGTCCTCTAATGGACATAATTAGTCGCCAATAGAAAGAATGATTAGCATCACTGCTGAAGATTGGTACCAAAGAAGACTTCTCGCTGAAGAGGAAGAAAGTGATAATACAACAAAATCCAATGGAAGAGACTAGTTGTTTTTCATCCATGATAACTGAACCAACGAGGAATTTAATCAGTGCTGATGAAGAAAGAATGCCAGATGCGCCACTAAGAAGAACTCAACACCGTAAGCTAATTGCCACAAGCACAGAGCCTTTTTAAGTGAGGAAAAGAGACGTATGAAAGAGGCTAAAAGTACACTCACCCTGATTCTTAAGGTAAAAATTTATGATCCTTGCATGAGAGAGACTTCTACTAGTCTTCCTATTACAGAGGATAAGTTAGAGTTTGTATATAGTAGGCACTACCAGCAATTCCAGATGCACTTTACAGGGGTTGCTCAGGGTGCAACGTTGAGATTCCAGCACAAGCAATGACAAGAGGAGCATTTGTGGAATGCTCGAGATGTAATGTTCTTCATTTAGATCACTATAGTTCCATTGAGGAGCTTACAGCCGCTGATATAGGATGCAAGAAGGAAGCATACCCAGATACTGAGTCATATATTCTATTATCGATAGAGCCGAGTCAAACATCATATCCTATAGATGTTAAGATGAGGTAGGCAACCCGATGATCTCAAAAGATTCTTACGACATAATTAGAAAGGATGAACATAATTAAAAAGCAAGAATTTGAATTCTATGAAAAAATCCAAGGAAAGTTCATCAATATTTTGGAAGACTTAGAATTATATACAAGGGTATTCTCTGAAAATTATGAAAGAGGAAATCTTGACTATGTATTTTACCTAAAAGATAGAGCTCGAGCTAGTCTATTAATGAAGAAAACTTACTCAGAGCCACAGAAATAGATCCTCGGGAAAGGCAGAATAACCATCCATTGTGGTTGCTACTATAATTTTTTTAAAGATAGGAAAGGGAGCCCCACAGGTATCCTTATATAAGACGAGGTGGATCCTCTACCTTATGAGATAATAAGAATGGTCAAAAGGATGGTCAGATAGAGTATACTACCAGTGGACTGCATTCCAAATAGTTGCATAATTAATATTTATGAAAAAGGAGATTGTATCCCTCCAAACATAGACCACAAAGATTTCGTAAGACCCTTCTGCATGGTGTCATTCGTGAGCTAAAGTGACATCCTATTCAGAAAAGAGATCAATGTTGTTGGCCCTAGGGAGTTCAGAGGATCCCTCGAGATTTCACTATGGTTTAGTGCTAATTCTAAAGTGAAACAGAGCTGACCTAGCGAAGCACTGCATTTTGGGAGGATGAGATCACATATTTTTTGTGACATTCATAATAATGGATGAAGATAAAGTACCATATAGGTTCCATCTCGATCCAGAGTTGGAGGAGCTATGCCTTACGTGCTATAAGATGGTTGTACCTTGATGCACCAAAAAAATATGCACTTTTAAACCAATATTTTATACTCATTTTGGTGATATTGTGCTTTAAAGGAAGGTAATTTTCATGTTTTATTGTAAGTTGATCATTTTTAGCACTTGGAGCAAAAAAAGATGCAAAAAGGATGGAATTTGGAGTCAAATGGAATCTCAGAGAGAAATACTCAGCGTCAACGGTGCCAGCATGAAGGAAGGAGTCCATAATAGTAGGGGCACCAATGGCGCCAGACTAAGCGCCGACGGCATCATTTTACAAAGAGTTGCAAATTAATTTCGGGTTGTTGACGTCAACGGTGCCAATCTCGGAGCTGAGCAAATTTCTAGAAGATTCAATCAATTTTGACACTTTTTGAAGAGTTACTTGACACATCTCTCAAAAAACTGACATTTTTCTCTATCTAGAACAAAAATTAATAAAAAAACCAAGGCCCTTAGTGTCTCATATTTTCCAATAGTGTTCCAACATGTGTTTGTGTAGTGTGTTGAGCCTTGAGTCAGTTTTTTGAGTTTAATGGTGAGTCTAAGTGTGATTCTCCTCTAAGAGTTGTTGGAGAGGGAGAGAAGTGAGTGATTTCTTCTTCCTTACGTCTTCGAAGAGAGAATCGAGAGTCTTGTAAACAATGAAAGAGACTCAAGAGGAGCTTCAAGGGACTTGCTTTGCGGAAGAGTTACAGATAAGTGGTGTTTCTTTATTATTTTTGTATAAACTTTCTTTTATTTATAAAATTTGTGCTTTGTCGTATCTTCCTCATGAGTTCTGAGGAGTCTTCTTTGTCTTTCTCCCTACTTTGAGATATGGTGAAATGAAGAGATAATTTAGATGTGCCATTTCAAAATATAAAAATAAATTGCTATGATTTTTTCACTCCATTCTTAATTTACTTTTCGATCTGGCCAATTGAAATGTTAAAATCTATTTTGAAACATACGATCCAGGAAAGGAGTATGAGCTCTACAACAAAGTGAGAATCACATTTGTTTCCATAAAGGAGTGTTTCGTTCATGGCATTGGGAGCAAATAAACAGGGAATTAAACATTACTGGGTGAAGAATTGGAGATTTTAGGGTGACAGACTAAAATCCGCAATTTGGTCTTAGTCTTTAAGAACTAAAGCGAGAGTTAGCCTTAAGGGGAAGGGAAGTGGGAGCTCTAGAGTGAGAGCCAGTATCCTCCCAACCTAACCACGGATTTAGGGACTAAACGTAAGATTAGCTAACGATTCACTATAACACTTGACCGAGAGTAGAGAATTAAAATTACTCGTATTTGGCACAATACAAATTCAAACCATTTACCTCTCACATTTAACCAAAAAACACATTGTAGTGGGAAAGATGCTTTCTCATATTTGATAACTTCATCATAAAAATATAAAGATAGTTTAGTAGTAATTGCTTAGCTTTGCTATATAGTTTTTCTAGTAGTTGGTAATTTTTTCTACTAGCACTCTAGAAATTTGAAATTAGTGTAGTAGATTTTCTTTATCTCTGTGAATTTCCTGATTTTAGTTTTTCATACTAGCTTACACCTTCCTCGTGGGACCGATATTTGGGGCTTAATCAGAAAATTTTGTATTACTTGGTAACGATACGCTTGCTTGCATACATCCCAACATTAATTGCCTCAAATTTTTATTCATTAATAACGAATAAGGTTTTGACACCGTTGTAAAGCGGAGTCAACTTTATTAATTTCACACATATAATTTCTGGATAAAGTTTTTGGCACCGTTTTCGGGAAAGGTAACGATAAACTAAATCAATTTGGTAAATTAGGTAAATTAGGAAATTTGGCGATAAAGTAAATTATATATATACATATATATATAATGTTAAAAAAAAAATAAAAAAAAACTAAAAAAATCATAAATCTTTAAAAAAGGAGTATTATTAAGAATTTTTACTATTTCTTATTATATTTATTTATGTGCAGTAATGGATCTGAAGGTTCAGTACCTTAGCTTTCAGAGTTAGAACATACTATTAGAAAATTTTGAAAATAATAAAAAGAAATTTTTAAATTGAACAAAATGATGAATAACTTAGATGATCAAATAAATAAAAATGAAAATCGATAAAGACCTTTAAAAGATTATGCTAATCCTATAGTACATGAATTCATTTGAGCTTAAACCTAATATTATCTAAATTGTACTAAAGAATCAGTTTGGAGGAACACCTAGTGAAGATCTTAATTTACATCTTGCTAGTTTTCTAGAAATATGTGCTACTTTTAAATATGATGGAGTGTCTAATGATGTTGTAAAGCTTAGACTTTTTCCTTTTTTATTGAGGGACAAAGGTAAAACTTGGTTAAATTTGTTAGCACCTGGAACTATCAGAATTTGGGGAGAACTATCACTAAAATTTTTGGCTAAATATTTTCCACCCTCGAAAACTACCAAGCATTGAAACAATATTACATCTTTTTGTCAATTTGAAAGGGAATTGATATATGAAGCTTGGTAATGTTTTAAAGAACTCTTTAAGAGGTGTCCACACTATGCTTTACCAGATTGGTTAATAATTCAAACTTTTTACAATTGATTAGTAGGATCACTTAGATCTATTATAGATGCTGCTGCAGCTGGATCATTAATGTCAAAATCTTTTAATGAAGCATATTCTTTAATAGAGGAGAGCGATAGGAATAATTTTTAATGGCCCTCTAAATGTGTAAATTTAAAGAGAGTAGCTAGTATTAATGATTTTGATGCAATGCCTATTTTGGCATATGAAATTGCTCTTATATCAAAGAAGATTGATCAACTTGGAGTGAACTATTTTCAAAAACCTCCAGTGTTAGAGGAAAAATTATTAAGATAGATAATTGATACTAAATTACCTTATGAAAGTCTGAAAACTATAAATAATAGAACTAATAATCTATATTCTAACTATTATAATCCTAGATGGAAAAATCACCCTAATCTTAGTTGGAATAATTATAACAGTTTGGTGAACCCCTCAGGAAATTCAAATAACCAAGGAAATCCTAACTATAGACCTTATTATCCATCTAAATTTAGTAGTAACTCACAAGTTACGGAGAAGTTGTCTATCGAAGAAGTGGTGTTAAATATGGAAAATAAAATACAAAGTCAAGGAGCTACAATTAGAAAATTTAAAAATTACTTAGGGCATATTGCTACTGCACTTAGTAACGGACCTTCAAAAATTCTTCCTAGCAATGTTGAAGTTAATCCAAAAGATCAGAGTAAGGAGCAAATTAAAGCTATTCAATTACGAAGTGAAATAGAATTGGAGACAAGGATCTAAAGAGAAACTGAAGTTGAGAAGGAGAAGGTAGAAATTGAAAAAAACAATGTGATATATATTATGATATAGAATTCTGATATGTGATATATATTATGATATAGATTCTTCAAATAAACCAATAAAAATTTCTTTAGAAAAACCTCCACCTTTGTTTCCTCAATGATAGAAGCAACAAAATAAAGATAAATTTCTTACAAAATTTTTGTAAATTTTTAAAAGCTAATGATAAATATTCCTTTTGTTGATGTTTTGGAACAAATACCAAATTAAGTGAAATTTATAAAGGATATACTAAACAAGGAGTGGAATTTTGTAGTTTATGAGACTTTTGTACTCAGTGAAGAGTGTAGCACAATTATTCAGAAAAAGCTTCTTGATAAGTTTAAAAAGTCTTGGTAGTTTTACTATACCTTGTGCTACTGGTGAGAATTTTTTTGGAAAAGCGTTATGTAATCTAGAAGCTAGTACTAATCTTATGCCTCTATTAATTTTTAAAAAGTTAGATTTAGGCAAGGTTTCCCCTACAACTGTAACTCTTCCATTAGCTGATCGATCATAACTTATCATAAAGGAGTTATAGAAGATGTATTAGTGAAAGTGGATAAATTTATTTTTTTCGTGGACTTTATTTTTCTAGAAATGGAGGAAGATAAAGAGATTCCTATTATTTTGGGGATACCATTCCATGCAACAGAGAGAGATTTGATAGATGTCCAAAAAGGATAATTAACAATGAGAGTAAATGATCAAGAAGTAACATTTAATATAGCAGACACTATGAGATATTCTGTGATAGAAAAAGATAATGATTGTTTTAGAATAGAAGTTACTGATTATTTAACTAGTGAACGATTTAAGGGAATGTTTGAGGAAAAATTAAGAAAGGAAGAGAACTTTGAGTATGATAATGAGAATGAAGTAAAAAAATGAGAATTTAGATTATGTTTAGAAAAAAGTTTGAGAATTTGGACCTTAAAGAAAATGATAATAAAAATATTACTCCTTTAAGTATTAAATCACCTGAACTTGAACTGAAAGTATTACGTGTCCATTTAAAATTTGTGTTTTTAGAAGATTCATCTACATTACCTGTTATTATTTCTTCTGGTTTAACTAAATTTCAAGAGCAAAAATTAGTGGAAACTTTGAAAAGATATAAGAAGGCCTTGGATGGACTTTAGTAGATATTAAAATATGTGTTTTTAGGAGATTCATCTACTATACCTGTTATTATATCTTCAGATTTAACTAAATTTCAAGAACAAAAATTAGTGAAAACTTAGAAAAGATATAAGAAGGCCTTTGATGGACTTTAGCAAATATTAAAGGAATTAGTCCTTCAATTTGTATGCATAAAATTTTATTGGATGAACAATATGATCCTACAGTTAATCCTCAAAGGAGATTAAACCTGATAATGAACGAAGTTATTAAAAAAGAAACCTTAAAATGGTTAGATGTTAGAATTATATATCTTATTTCAGACAATGTTTAGGTAAGTCCCATTCACTGTGTTCTAAAGAAAGGAGTGGCAATTGAAGTAAATGGGAAAAATGAATTATTACCAATAAGACAAGTTACTGGTTGGCAAATTTGTATAGATTATTGAAATTTAAATGCAACTACCAGGAAAGATAACCTTACTTTACCATTTCTAGAGCAAAGGTTGGATAGATTGGCTGGGCACAAATATTACAGCTTTCTGGATGGATATACCGGATATCATCAAATTCAGAATGCTCCTGAGGATAAAGAAAATATAACGTTTACAAGCCCTTATGAAACAATTGATTTTTGTAGAATGCCTTTTAGACTATGTAACACACCTGCAACATTTCAAAGTTATATGATTTCAATTTTTTGTAATTTATTTGAATGTGGAATGGAAGTATTTATGGATGATTTTCTAGTATTCAAAACTTTCTTTGAATTATGTTTTAAACAATTTAGAAAAAATTCTGGATCTATGTGAAAAAATAAATTTAGTATTAAATTTAGAAAAAAAATGTCAATTTATGGTTGCAAGAGGAATTGTACTTGGGCATAAAATTTCTGAAAAATGGCATAGAAGTAAATCCAGCAAAAATTTATGTTAATGTGAAATTACCACTTCCTAATACAGTTAGAGGGGTAAGACATTTTCTAGGACATGCTATTTTCTACTAGCGTTATACAAAAAATTTTTCAAAAAATCTAAGCCATTGTGTCAACTTTTAGAAAAGGATACAAAATTTAATTTTAATCAGGAATGCATAAAAACATTGGAATTATTAAGAAGAAAAATTGACCATTGCTTCTATATTAATTCCACCTGATTGGGAGAAATCATTTGAAATAAAGTGTGGTGCTAGTGATTATGTCATTGGAGTTGTTTTAGGGCGAATGTATGACATGGTTTTTAAAGTAATATATTGTGCTAATAAAACTCTAAATGATGCTCAAATTAATTAAACCACTATTGAAAGAGAGTTATTAGATATTTTCTATGTCTTTGATAAGTTTTGACCTTACTTAATTGGAGCTAACTGTATAGTGCATACAATCCATTCTGCTATCAAATATTTGATGCAAAAGAAGGATGCTAAACCGAGTTATATAGATGTATACTTATGCTGCAAGAGTTTAATTTTGTGGTAGTAGATAGAAAAGAAACTGATAATCAAATAGCTGATCAATTGTTTAGACTAGAATAAGAAATATTAACAGATTTTTCAAATGAAGTTCTAGAAACTTTCCTTGATGAACAATTGTATAGCATTGATGGAAAGACTATACCGTGGTATGCTGATATAGTAAATTATATTGTAAGTGATATTTGACCACCTGATATAAAGAATCAACAATAAAAGAAATTTATTCATGATGCAAAATTCTTTTTTTGGGATGACCCATATTTATATAAACAGTGTAATGATGTGATCATTAGAATATTTGTGCCTTACGAAGAAATTGAGCAAATAATTCAACGGTGCATGATTCTGATCATGATTCTAAATTTGGAGGATATTTTGGAACTAGTAGAACTACACATAAGACTGCATATAAATTTTGCAAGCTGGATTTTATTGGCCTACTTTTAGAGATGTTAATGAATATATTAAAACATGTGATCGGTGTCAGCGAGTAGAAAATATTTCTAGAGGAAATGAAATGCATCTGAGTTACATATTGGAAGTTGAAATTTTTTATGTGTGGGGATTAGATTTCATGGAACCCTTTATGCCTTCATTTGGAAATATATATATATTGTTTGCTATTGATTATGCATGCAAAGGAATCGAAGTTATTACCGTACCTAAATGTGATGCTCGAAGTGTTTCAAAATTTTTAAAGAAAAACATTTTTTACTAGATATGAAATGCCAAAAGTGATTATTACTGATGGAGGATCCCATTTTGAGAATAAAAGGATCGATAAATTGATTAGAAAATATAATATCATGCATATATTCTTAACTGCTTATCATCCCCAAACTAGGAATCTAGCCGAAATATTAAATCGTAAAATAAAGAAAATTTTAGAAAAAACTATAAATCCTAATAAATTCAATTGGTTTGCTAGATTAGATACTGCATTGTGGGCATACAAAATTGCCTATAAGACTCCTATTGAAATGTCCCCATATAAGCTTATTTTTTGAAAAACATGTCACTTACCAGTAGAGTTGGAACATAAAGCATTTCGGGATATTAAGGAATTCAATTTTTAATTTAAAAGATGCTGGTGAGAAAAAAATATTACAACTCAATGAGCTTGAAGAGATTAGAAATGAAGCAAATGATATTGCAAAGTTCTTTGTTGACCTCATTTTTGGTTGAGGTCTA
>NW_018252071.1:75493-77894 GCF_001263595.1 Phalaenopsis equestris | reverse complement strand
GATTGTACTAAGGCGTCACGAACTTGTTCAACCTTCTATTTGAAATCTCTTTCAGGTATGGTAGTTTATGTAGAATCTTTTCTTGGTTTTTCTTATTTATTGGCTGATGTTACCTCTCTTCTTTCTTTTGTAATGTGTATAACCTCTGGTCGATTGACATCTGGAGATGCTGACTGCGGTGTTTGTGACTGACCTTGGATTGCGGCCATAGCAGTCATAGTGGCGGTCATTTCTTCTATCTTTTTTCTCCAATGAACTGACATGTTCATCTTTTTGGAGAAGGGTTCTTTGCATTTCTTAAACGACATTTTCATCTCGTGAGGATGCAGAAGCTCTTGTTTATATCCATGAAGTCTTCTTCAAGGTAGTCACTGTAATCAAAGTCTTCATCTTCTTCGCTTACAGAGACTCCATGTTCTCGAGCTAACTCATAGATCTCATCTCGAAGTTTTTCAACTTTTTCTTCAATTCGTGATATATCACTTGCTCTTGGAGAACCTTGTGGGGTTTCCTTCTCCATTTTAGTGGCAATAATTGTAATAATATCAGATACTTCAGATTCTAATTTTATTTCTTGATCAGGTTTATCAGACTGTATCGGTGATACAACCTTCGGTATCCACATCTTCTTCTTCAACGGTGGTGGTTCAGGACAAGGTGTCCAAGCAGAATTATAAACATGTTGAGAAGGAGTATGCACCGCTTTGTGTATACCATATACAGTGTTAGATAAATATTTTTGCAAAATTCTTGGACCCAATCTTGATTTTATGGGTCGATGTCCTATAGTATCAAATTTATTTCCCAAACGGGACCAAACAGAAATATGAGCAAATGTATTTTGTTTGGATTTAATATCCCTCAGAATCTCTTCTTTCATTCGAGGGGATATTGTGTGTCCCATTCGTCTGAGTAACTCATGGACTGAACAACCTTCTTTGACAGACAATTGTTGAAAATTTGTACTGACTTGAGAGATGGGATGGAATTTCTTACTTCCTCTACTCTGTTCACGAGAGATTGGCAGAGTAGCAGCAATCTTTTGGACATTTTCGTGTCCATCGGTATTCATAAGAGGATAGAATTTGCCTCCTCTCAGTAGTGGATAGATTTCTGGTAATTCTTCTTCCTTCTGATGAGGTTCCTCTTTAGTAGGTATTTTCTCAGGGATCTAAATTTTAGTTGTTTTTCAGGCTTTCCGGTTGCGGTTGCTTCTCTGAGACCGGGTCAATGGTATAGTCTTCGAACTTGAATGGTATAGTCTTCGGGTATAGTCTTCGAACTTGATCCGATTTTGAAGGTTGAAGGTAAGGCAGCTAACTCTTCAGTCAAATTTTCTATTATCACGATTTCTTTTAACTTAGTAGCGGGGACAATTGTCTTTGTTGTTGTTATGGCGATAGTAGCAGAGGTCTTGATTTTTTTATGAATAGGAAAGTCATTAAGGGAGTTCAAGTTGAATTCAACAGCTGGCTCTTGTAATTCTGGAGCAGCAACTTTCACAACAACAAAAGGAGCCTTCCTGAGGGTGACCTCGAGATCTTCAAATCCTGTTCCAAACTTGATGGTAGTAGCAACGTTGTGGGCCTCGCGGCTTGTTGGCAGGTTGCAGGTGAATGTTAGCGTTGGGTAGGTCATTGCAGCAACTTTGCAAAAGAAAGTGCTGGGGTTAGTTATATAATTGGGGTTAGTTATATGGCCAAAGTGTTGTAGTTTTAGCGCAAAAACTAAAGCTAACAAAGGGAAAGTCTAAAGACCAGGTTAATGAAAATTTCAAAATTTTTCAAAAGACTTGATTAAAATTTACAAAATTTGCGTAGTATGACGAAATTTGGTCTAATTTGCAAAATTAAAATGTTTTAGGACCCAGTGCGGGACCCACTTCACACAACGCCCAGGTGGAACTAGTCCACCCACACACTTATTGGGGGTCCGACCCCATATAAAGATCAGAATGTCCTTAATGGCCTTCTGAATCATTCTGTCCAAAGATGGTTGAACAGATGATCTTGAAGTTCAAAAGATTTGATCGTATTTTCCCAAAACAGAAATGGGTAAAATATGCCAACGGAAGAAAGGCAATCTTGATTCATGAGGGACATGAATGCATTAACGATGTATGAAGATACATTTTTTCTTGACTTAAATGGAGAGAGAAGCTTGTCCCCAGCGGAGTCGCCAGAAGCTGTCGACACTATTTTTAGTGTGGGGTTTGCCCGTAAGAAGCTGTCGGTCATCGGAATTGAAATCCTGTTGCCAGCTTTGGAAGGACGTATTTTTTAAAAAATTTAGTTTTGAAAAAGATGAAGTCAAACTGACACCATAATTTTCATAGTTTAGATGAAAGAGCACTTTATCTCAAATCCTGTATCTATCCCGAAGGATGAACACAAGAATTGAG
>NW_018252071.1:72859-73858 GCF_001263595.1 Phalaenopsis equestris | reverse complement strand
TTAAGTTTAATAGATCCCTAAGGTATTCACCATGTTAAGAGTAGGGAGCAGGTCCATGCAACCTTCTTAATGTTTGGTAAAAGGCATTAGGTTCATTTAAACTTTATTATGTTACTTAATAATTCATCCTGAATATCCTGATGCTCAGGGAATATTGATGTCTTGATCATCCCTAACAATAAGGTGAATGTCATTTGTCTTTAAATTTGAAGATTATGTTGGTGAAGACCCTAAAAGGGGCAAATTAGTGTATTTAAGGACTTTTGGTGTTTTAAAGGAGTTTGATTATGTTGATTTTTCTAATCCTCTTTATCAAGTTTTAATATTGGCTTAAATTCATCACTAAGTCCTTTAGACCTAAGTGAGTGTGAATGTATTAATTTTGAAAAGATTTAAAACTTTAAGTGGTCATTATCAAGATCATTTTAAATATCATTTTAGGGGTGTGAAATCATTAATTTCCAAAGTCATGTCCCTAAACTCAAAAGTCATTTTATGTTAATGAAGTTTCCAAAATTTTGATAATT
Organism: Phalaenopsis equestris; assembly: GCF_001263595.1. Lineage (NCBI taxonomy): Eukaryota > Viridiplantae > Streptophyta > Magnoliopsida > Asparagales > Orchidaceae > Phalaenopsis > Phalaenopsis equestris. The sequence goes on along the minus strand of NW_018252071.1, from coordinate 73,331 downwards.
ATGGGAATTATTCTTTTATCTTGTAATTTGGCAAAGTGAAGTGGGTTTCTACCAATTAAGCCCATTTTTTATTGTAAATTGTCAAATGAGTTAATTAATATCAGAAATTACCCATTTCCCATTTTGATTAAGCCTAAATGTTCATTAAGGCCAAAATATCCAAAATTACAATTTTGCCCCTAAGGGTCCAAACTTTCATAATTTGTCAAATTTAAGTCAAATGACTACGAAATTCTTAGTCAATTAAGACATCAAAGGAGAATATGTAAATTTTCACAATTTAATTTAATTCATATAATTATTTTCATGCAAAAATATGCATCTTCAAAGAAAATTCCAAAAGATAAACAGGACAATTCCTAATCACTTGAAATTTTTATGTGAGCTAGCCCTAGAACCAAAACTCATTTGTTCCAAAATTTCATAATTTTATGAATTTTCTGTGATTTATTAAAATTAACTGAAGTTCTGA
>NW_018252071.1:63079-72627 GCF_001263595.1 Phalaenopsis equestris | reverse complement strand
TAGAATTATTTTGGTGAAAGTTCTATTTTTAAGCCTTAAAAATCATTTTAAGGTTAAAAAATAGATATCTTTATTTTTAGACATTGGAAAAATATTCCAATGATTCCTAAGTGTTTAGGAAATAATTTGGAATATTTCCATGAGTTTAACATTTTATGATTTTTTATTATTTTTTAATTATTAAGAATAATTAAAAATAACATAAAAATCGAGTTTTTATTTTAAATATATTTTTATTTTTATTAAATCCCCCTAATATTAGAGAACTCAAAAAACTAAGTTTCATAATTTTTGGAGTTATATTTTGATTTTTGAAAATTATTTAAGTGTTAAATTTAATGATGATTTTTAAAAATTAATTAAAAATATTAAATGATCTCAAAATCCTTTGAAATTTTTATGGTGAGTTCTCTGACTCATGGGACACAGTGGAGAACAAAAATCAAGTAATTTTGATCTTTGTGTACTCAAAATTAAATGGTTTAAGCAAATTAAGGTTTACTCAAAATAGTGATGTTTTGACCCTTAAAAATCATGAAATTATGTTCTAAGACTACACTAGCCATAGGAAACTTTCATGAATTTTTGTAGAATTTTCTAAGCCACATACAATTTTTTATAATTATTTGAGTAGAAAATGCATAAAAATTTAGAAAATTAAGAACTCTGTCTAGAGATCTCATATGTCATTGGAAAAATGCTCAAATTGTACACCTAGACAGAGGCTACAACATATAAAAATTTGGGGTCAAGGTGATAATCCAATATGAATGGAGAATTGAAAAATCCCTAACCCTAATTTATTTTTTAAAAATAATTTATAATGTGAAAATAATTCCATATGATTCTCCTCTGTTCACTGAGCAAGAGGGTATTTTTTATTTTATTTTTATGAATTTTCTATGCAAAGATATAGATTTTTGAAGTTTAGGGGCTTTTTTTTGAATTTATTAAATACCCCTATTTATTTATTCAAACCCCGGGCTGACTGGATCATCAGATCAGTCGAACAGCCACGCGGCGCGCTTCTATTCGACCCCGCCTTCTGAGTCAGCTGCCACACAGCTCCCCATATGAAACACATCTATATGGTAAACATACTATGAAATCAAGCCATCATAAATGGAGAGCTCGCGAAGGCTCAGGAGAGTGAGTGAGGTTATACCTTTGCTCCGAGAGGTTTAACCTCAATCAGAGATTCTTCACACCTTCGTTGGGTCCCACAGAGCTTAGGGATGAAGCCTCTGGCTCTGGTGTAAGGCCTACATATGATTTCAACCACAGTCGATTTTGGGTATTGGTTGAGAGCTATGGTAGAGGCTATTTCAATGGGGGAATTGATGGGGGGTTGGCTTCCTTCACTGTTGTGAAGGTGTAGAGCCATTTTGTTTGAAGTTTGGTGATGTGTAGGTTCGGATTGAAGTTTATCCTGTTTTCGGGCAGGAATTCAAACTCAAAATTGGATTTCTGTGGTGGAATTGGGAGAGGGAAATGAATTGTAATGTGCTAAGGGACTCTTAAAGAAGCTCTCTGAGGAGTTTGGTAAGCCTTGGTGAAAATTTTTGTTTACCACACTATTCATGGTCGTGGGGGGTATTTTATAGAAATTGGCCAAGGGGAAGCTTGGCTGGCCAATTGAGGGGTCAGCCCCACTGCTTAAGTGTTAAGTAGAGGAGCTCTCAGCTCAATTTGGGCTGAGGTGGCTTCTTAGCATGAATTTGGGTATTAGCCATGTGGGGGCTCACGGTTTTGGGCTTTAGCTTGGGTTAAAGTGGTTAACCAAGGGTTGGGTCATGGTTAAAGCTTATAATGAGCAGTAAAAATGACACCATAGAGTATTGACATGTGGTATAGCAAGTACTTTGATTTAACATTGATTTAACCCCTTTATTATCTCTTTAAATTCTTTTTTTTCAAAAATTTACCCATGGGATAAATATCAAGCTTAACCATGGGTTGGTTGCTGGTTTTAAACTCAACTCTAGAGTCTAGGATGAGTTAAGGTAAGGTTCATTTGACCATATCAAGCTCAATTGGTTTGGATTTTGCCATAAGTCCAAGAAGGTGCATATGACCAAACCTTGTGTTTTAACTAGGTTAAACATGTCAATTGACCCAATTAAATATGGCATTTGGTAAAAGAGACCATGAAGAACAACTTTCATGAAGGGTGAAAGTCATTTTGAGGTCAATTGGTTAATCAATTTGGTGGATTTTTTATTTTTGACCCATTTTAAGCATATTGGGCTAAGTTTGGGTCTTGGGCTAGCCATGGGCTAAGTCCGAATTGGCTGTTGTGTTTGGTGTAAAAAATCATGATGAACAACTTTCATGAAGGATGAAAGTCATTTTGAAATCAATTTGGTAGTGAATTTGGTGGATTTTGATGAAATTTGGATTTTGACCCAATAATTTGGGATGGGGCTAATTTGGGTCAAAATTGAGCTAGCTTTGGACTAAGCTCAAATTGATTGTTTTGTTTGGTCACAAATGACCTCACAAAGGATTTTCAACAAAAATTGGAAAGGTTTAAGGCATTCAATTGTAGAGATTTGGAGTGTTAACCAATATTGGGGCTAATTTGGGGTTTTGGATTTAAACTATATTGGATGATCAAAAGGTTTTACCAATGCAAATTTATGGTCAAACTTGATGTAAAATATTAGTATGAAGCAAATAAAACATTTCTTTTGGCCAATTGGCATGGTTATAAGTTTAATTGATGCGATTTGGTCATTTAGCCAAAATTGGAGTCCCAATGACAGTTAGGTAACTTGGAGGTATCTGGGGCAAAAGACCAAAGATGTGCATTTCAAATAGAATTAGATAGATATCCATTCTAAATGAACCATGGATCAATGAAACCCCCATTTTGGGTCCTTATGTATTGATCTTAGCCAGGGTATTGTGAGGGTATGGTCAGGGTATTGTGAGGGTATTGTGAGGGTATTGTATACCTTAGCTCCAAAGCAACACCCAGGGTTAATCCTAAGGCCAAGTAGCTCTATAGGAACTCTCCTTGAGTTCCATCATAATGATTTTACCTACTAAGTGCTAGAGGTTAGGGCCAATATGTGGAACTTCAAGTTGAGGAAAGAGAAGAGTTTTGAGTTTCTAATGGAGAGGGTACCTTTTCTAGTTTTCTAAGACTAGTCAGTAGGAAAGTCCTATGGCAGACCTAGGCTACTAAAGAAATTTCTAGACCTCAAATAAAAGTGAGGTCAACAGCGGGTGACGGGATTTCGATTTCGGTGACCGACAGCTTACAACGGGCAACTCCCCCAACAAAAAATAGTGCCGACGGGGGTGCTTGAAGTGTCTCTTGGTGATTTTCATATCTTTATCTAAATAGAATTCTAAAGATTTTTCTATGGAGGGAGAATCTTTTGGAGGAAGAGTTTTTTAGAGAGAGAGAGAGAGAAGGGCTTGGAAGTTATTGGAGGCTTGAAGGATTTCCTTGGTGGATTGTTTAGATTTGGAGGACAAAAAGGAAAAGTAAGAAATATCTTGTTCACCACAATTCTAAGTGAGATTGGAGTTGTATTTTAAGGAGAGTGAGTGATGCAAAGGATGTAGAAAGATTTCCTGGGAAGAAGTTTGAGATAAGTTGTATATTTTGTTTATTTTTCTTAATCTTATTTATTAAACTTATGTTTATATTAAATCAATGTGTTGTTGTGTTTTCCTCATGAAATATGAGTAGTTTCTATTGTCTTTCTCGCTGCAATGATGAATAATTATGTGTTGGAATAAAGCTTAGTAGAAGTGCTTTTAATTCCATAAACTATGATGATTTAAACTCCATACTTAATTTACTTATTGATCTGGCCAATTAATTAGTTAAAATATGTTGTGAAACATAATGACCCGAAAGGGCTTTGCATTCCTCAACATAGTAAGAATCACATTTAGTCTCATGGATGAAAATGTAGTCCATTAGGTTAAGCGCAAATAAATAGAGAAATAAGTTTTGATGGGTGTAAATTAGAAATTTTATAGTGACAAACTAAAATTTCCAATATGAGATAGATGCTTGGAACCTAAAGCAAGATGCTAGCTTTCAGGTGAATGGTACGTGGAAACTCTAGAGCGACAACTGGTATCTTCTAGCCTAACCATGAGTTTAGAGTCTTAACTCTGGAATAGCAATGTTCTTTATGCACTCGAGAGAGGGTAATGAATAGGTATGCTCCTATTTGGCACAACACATTAATTATATCTAAAATAACTAGATTCCTATACTAATTATAAACTCATTGCAAGGGGAAGGATGTTTCATACAACTTGAACTCTTATATACATCGTTAGTTTAGAAATGCTTAGTGGTAAGTTTACATTTTAGCCTTTTTAGATTTTCTTGAATTTTTATTATGCATTTTCTTAGCATACTTATCATTCCTTTTAAATTTTGTAGGATTAGTTAATACACAAAAAATTTTTCATCATTTCCTAAACTAGTTAACTGCAGTTTAAAGAGGATTTTACTAAAGTAAACTGATACACAAAAAATATATGCATTATTAGACCCATATTTTATAGTTAGTTTTTGTGACATTGCACTTTAATGAAAAATATTTTGTAGGTTTTATTGCAGGTTGTTGATTTTTAGGACTTGGACCAAAAAGAATGAAATTTGGAGTCAAAATGGAGAAATTAAAAAATTGTTCAGCACCAACGACGCCATTTCACAGAGAGCACGTATTTAATTAAAAGGCCACTATCGACGCTATTTTGGGTTGGTTTGTGGGGAGTTGCCCGTAAGAAGCTGTCGGTCATTGGAATCAAAATCCTGTCGCCCGCTTCGGAAAGATGTTGAAGTATGAAATCAAACTGACCCCAAATTTTTTATAGTTTAAAATGAAAGAGCACTGTACCTCAAATCTTATATCCATCCCAAAGGATAAACATAAGACTTGAGGATGAGGCTCGATCAAATAAACTAAGAAAAGTATGACGTCTGTTTGGTCTGCGAAACCTTTGTATTTGCCGACAAGTTCCCCTATTTAATATAAGGGATTAAATAGGGTTTATATTAAGTTGGGTTCGGACATGCTTCCTATAAGGGCAAGCCCTATAGTTAATTAAATCTTAAATGAACAAAGTCATCTAAGAAGACTCTCAATAAAAATCAAAAAATATTATCTCCGAGGAATTTGAAAGGGTAGGATTTTTCAATGAGATTGTTTTTCAATGAGATTGTACTCAATGAGATTGTACTTAGAGGTGTGAAAGGGAATTGGTTCAAATTTGGAATATTTTATTGTATAATCCAAAGGAGGAAGAATTATAGGATGTCAGGGATCCAGAGGCGAAATATCCGAATGTTTGGCTTTAGTTTTGAGGAGAAATATTTAGGTGTTTCATCCTGCCAATTTTATTTATTAGGGCTTACATTTGTGTGAAGCGATCACACAAGAAGCCTGGAAGATGTGAGGATTTAGATCGTGACAAATGACAACCTCAGAATCCTAAGACGAGTTAACGCTTGTATTATATAGCAGGGCTATGCAAAGGCCTAAAGATAAGGTGAGGATTTACGTTGCATAAGCAAGCAACCTCAAAGTCCTATGGCTTTGATGTTTAAGTCTAGGAATGAAGATTGGGTTAGCTGGGGAAGAAAGATTTTGCTGTTGAAGATGGTCGTGCTGCCCAGCAAGCTAGCTCCAAGCTCCTTGCCGCGACGAGTTTGAGTTGTGTCAAGTTATAATTTCATCAGGTGGTCCTATGGTTGAAGCTCTTTAAATTTTATGAGGGAATATTAAAGTTGATTAGAGCGACACCGGTTAGGATCCTATGGTTCCCTCATTCCGACACCACTATTTTCTATTGGATTCACTTAGTCAAAATGAACTTACTAAAATCAACTTAATGAGTTCCAGAATTTCATTTAGACCGTGAGAAGCCTCGTTAACAATTGTAAGTTACCTCCTCCGAGGGGTTCTTTATCATCCAAGAGAGATGTCTTAATTTAGCTGAAGTTGTAGTTTGTGTGATGTTTGTGATTAAATTTTGAGTTGCTTTACATTTTTAATTTTGTGGTGGTGAATTTTATCTCGGTTAATTTTAGTTTTGATTTTTGTCATGGTTTTGGTTATGTGGCTATCCTGATAGTTTTAGTTTTCATGCAGGGTGACATTGTTATTTAGCATGCAAATTTGCTCGTATAAAAGTACAATATGAAAAACACAGTATGAAAGTACAAGAAAGAAAATGTTGAAACCTATAAAAGTGTAACTGGCGAGTCTTCTCGTTCCACCACCTGAAACTTAAAATGCATGTTAAGGCAGTTTATGAAGAGTAGAAAAAGTAAGGCTTTGGTAATTTTCCTAACCCTATGTCATATCTTGGCGGGGCCTTTGAAGTTTAATTTAGGCGGACTTTATCGAGTAAGATATATTAGGTTTAGTAGCTCTCTGAGATGTCCAACAGATCTAGAGAAAGAAGCAGGTCCATGCTACTCTCTCGCTGCCTGGTAGAAAATCCCGAGTTCTTTTTAAACCTATTATGTTGCTTAATAATTCATCCTATAAATACTCTTAGTGCTCAGTGAACATTGAAGTCTCAATTATCCCTAAGAAAGGGGTAATTATCATTTATCTTTTAATTTGAAAATTATGTGAGGGAATTCCCATGCAGGGGAGTTAGTGTAATTTAAACAATTAGCCAAATTTTTAATCCTAATTAGGCTTAGTGGTGTTTTGATTTAATTATGTTTATTTCTCTAATTCTCATTTAGTCAATTTTGATTTGGCCTAAGTCACCACTAAGCCCTTAAGACCTAGGTGAGTGTCTTAATTAGTTTTGAAAAGGGTTAAACTTTAAGTGGTCATGATTCATGATTTGGATTTTGTTTGAAAATCAAGATAGGGGTATTAAATTGATTAATTATTGAGTTCAAAATTCATACCCCTAAGTCTGGGATCATTTAATTTTAATAAACTTCCAAATTTTAATGACTTAAAAATTTATTAACTTAACTAAGAACATGGGATTGGTTTCTACCAATTCACCCCTTGTGTTTCAAGCATCAAATAAATTGATTAAGATCAGAGGTTACCCATTTCCCTCCTTAAATTAAGCCTAAATGTTAATTAAGGCTAAATTTTCCAAAATTACACATTTTGTCCCTAAGGCTCTAACACTTCATAATTTGTCAAATTCAATTCAAAGGACTTTGAAGTTTTTATCCTACCTCATTCATGGGTCAATTAAAACATCAGAGGAAAAAAAGTGATTTTTCAAAATTTAATTTAATTTATATAATTATTTTCATGCAAAAATGGGATTTTTCAAAGAAAATTACTAACTTGACCAAAGTAAATTATAATCCCTTGAAATTTTTACTGAAGGTGGACCTCGACTAGAGAAGCCTTTGAACAAAATTTCATAATTTTTTGAATTCAATTATTCTCTGTGATGAATTCTCTGTGATTTATTAGAATTACTTTAAGTTCTGGGTTATTTAATAAAAATAAAATATTTTAGGTGGTCAAAATTAAGTTTTGTATTTTTAAAAGATCTTCCTAATGTCAAAGGACTCTAAGGAATAAATTTTATAATTTTCTAATTTTTCTTTGATTTTTTGGAATTATTTTAGTGAAAACTTATTTTTAGCCTTTAAAAATTATTTTCACGCTTTGAAATTCAATAACTTTATTTAGAAAATCAGGGAAAAAATTCTAATTGTTCCTAAGTGATTAGGAAGCAATTTAGAACATTTCCATGAGCTTTATTATTTTTGTAATTTTTATGAATTTTTAATTATTTTAAATATTTAAAATAGGCTAAAAATCAAGTTCTTATTTTAAATATAATTTTATTTTTATTAAATATCCCGGATATCCCGATATCCCGGATCACAGAGAACTCAAAAAACTAAGTCTCATAATTTTTTGAGTTATATTTTGATTTTTAAAATAATTATTTAAGTGTCAAAAGTGATATTTATCTTTAAAAATCAACTTAAATTGTCAAATGAACTCAAAATATTTTGAAATTTTTATAGTGAGTTCTCTGGATCATAGACCACAGTGGAGATCAAAAATAAAGTCATCTAAATTTTTATATTTTCCAAAATTAATTATCTTAGTGATTTGGTGTTTATAAAATTTAAGGGTTATTTAAATGAATTGACCCATGAAACTATTTCCAATGGTTTTTCTAGTCATGGTGGACCTTCCAAAATTTTTTTAGGATTTTCTAATCAATATGCTAATTTTCATGATTATTTTAAAGAAACAATGTGGAATAACTTGAAAAATATGGATCTCTGTATAGAAACCTCCTCTGACTTTGGAAAAATCTGAGGATATCTCCCTTGACAGACGCTACAACATGCCAAAATTTCAAGCCTAGGTGATGTGCCAATATGCATGGAGAATCAAATCATTTTAAAATAGTGTTTAATTAATTAAAAATAAAATATGAATAAAATGGTCTTGAAATTTATTACACATTGTTCTCCTTTGTTCACTGAGCAAGAGGGTATTTTTATTTTATTTTTGTGATTTTTCTACATAAAGTTATGGATTTTCTAAGTTTGGGGGTATTTAATAAATAGAAAAAGCCATATTTATCTATTTAAACCGCGCGTGCCACCTCAACCTACGATGGGTCCGAAGGCATGCGTGGCGTGCTTTGGTTGCACGCCGCCGTCCAACGCCGCCCAGGTAGCTTGCTGACTCGGCCCGTTGTTTATGTCCCAAAGCGCTGTCTTGCTCGATATCCCCCGACCATTTGATACATGCTTTATCAAACGACTCACCGTCATAATATCATCGTCCCCGATGGAATGATCCCGTGCCCGTCCACACTAAAACCATAAGATCTGAACCTAGACTCAACCAAATCACCTCGAGTTTGATCCTATGGACTAGTCTAAGTGAGGCAAACACATCCATACAATAATCATGCAATTAAATTAAGCCTAATTAAATGGAGAATCAAAATAGGCTCGGGATGAGGTGAGGTTTTATACCTTTGCTTAAAGAAGTGAAGATTCGATCAGAGGGGCTCGGTACGTTCATTGGGGTCCAAAGAGGCTAGGGATTGAGTCCTTGATCTTGATGTAAGGCCTAGGTATGAATTCGACCAAGCTCGATTTCAGGTGTTGGTCCAGAGCTATGGTGGAGGCTATTTCAGAGGGTAATTTGATGGGGCTTTATCTTCTCTTGCTGTTGTGAAGATGTGTGCACAAACAATTGAAGTTTGGTGGAGTGTGGAGGTATATTGGGTTCTGTCCTGGTTTCCGGCAAGGTTCCAAGCTAAAAATTGAGCTCTGATAGTGAGAATTGGTGAGGGAAAATGGTTGGAATGCACTGAGGGGATCTTAGGGAAGCTCTGTGTGAAGTTTAGAGAGGCCACACTAAGGAAATTTTAGCACACCTCCCATGGCCGTGGGAGGTGAATTTTTTATAAAAATGGCCATGGGGTGGCTCTCAAGTCTCTAAAGCCACAAGTTTGGGTGCATTGTGGTGCTTAGGTGGACGGCAGAGGAGCTCCATCATTTAGATTGGCTAAGCTGACCTCTAGGTTTGATTTGGGTGAGG
>NW_018252071.1:58774-62608 GCF_001263595.1 Phalaenopsis equestris | reverse complement strand
TTTTGAACTTTAATCAATTTGGTCATGTTGGGCTAGGCTTTGGTCTAGCTTGGGTTAGCCTTGGGCTAAGTCCAAATTGATTATTTTAAATGGTCAAGAGGGACCTCATGAAGAGTTTTCAACATGAATTGGATGTCAATTTGGAGGTTAAGGATATCAATTGGGTGAAATTTGGGGACTGAGCCAATTTGGGGCTAAATTTCGGAATTTTGGATTTAGGCCAAAATAAAATGGATTTGAGGCTTCACCAAGGCCAATTGATGGTTGATTTTGATGTGTATGAATGTTATGAAGATTTTTAAACATTAATTGGGGCCAATTGACTAGGCTATAGGTTTAATTTGGTAAGATTAGGTCATATGGTCAAAATTGGGGTTTTGACCTAAATCAAAATTGGGCTCAAATCATGGGTCAATTATGCATGGAAATGATTTAGTTTGGTCATATCAAAATTGAATTTGAGTTTAAGATTGAAATTGGGGTCAATTGAGATCAAATTGATGGACATTTGAGTTGGATTTGGGGAAATTTGGGTCTTTAAAGGCAAATTTGAGGGTTTTGGTTAAAGATGGTCAAATTGGCCAAATTAGGTCATGTGTTAGTTGAGAGAAATGAAATTGGGAATATTTGGGATTTATTGAGATTTTTTGGTATTTATTGGGATTTTGGGCTATGGAGGGGTATTTTGGTAATTTGTCCATCTTTCGAGATTTTGGGTAATTTTGGATAATTTGGAAGTTTTCAAAAGATTTGAGATGAATTTTGATCAAATTTGGGTTTTTTGGGTAAACTTGGGAATTTGGCAAAGTTTGGGTTTTCAAGGGTGTTTAGGTAATTTGGAGTGCTCAGGGGCAAAAGGGTAGGTTGGGTATATTGGTAGAGTTGGAGTGCCAACTACCATCAATAAGCCATGGACTAATGGAAACTCCATTTTGGGTCCTTTATGTAGTGTTCTTAGCTAAAACATAGCCCTAGGGCTAGTAGGTTTAGGGGACCATCTACATTAGTATCCTAAAAGATCAAGGGACCTAGGCTAGAAATTTGAGTTCAGGGTTGTGAGTGATTGTGGGTGCAGATAAGTGTAGTGAGTGCCTCAGCTCCAGACCAACACTCAGGGTCAACCTTAAGGTCCAGCAGTCCTAAGGGTGACTCATCTTGAGTTTCCCCCATAGTGACCCCACCTACTAAGTATTTAGAGGTTGAGACCAACATGTGGAACTTCAAGTTGAGTAAAGAAGAGTTTGGAATTTCTAGTGGTGAGGGTGCCTTTTCTAGTTTTCTAAGTATAGTCAATAGGAAAATTTTATGGCTAGACCTTAGGCTACTAAAGAAGAAAAAAATAAACCTCAATAAGAAATGAGGTCAACAATACGTTTTTTAAACAAAAGTTGTTGTTAAGAGATTCATAGATAGTGATAAAAATACCAAATTTTATCATGCTTGTATAAGACAAAGGAGGAGTTCTAATTGTACTCTTAAGATCAAGGATTGTAATGATTTTTGGTTATTTGAAACTAAACAGATTATTACCAATGATGTTCAACATTTTCAACAGTTCATGAACAATCCCCATAATTTTAATCTTAATCTTTTTGATGAATCCATTTTTGCTATAGATTTAGAACACACTACACATCCTAACTTGACATCCATTCCCTCTAAGAATGAAATCTGGAAGGTTTTGGGTACTATTGATGGTGATAAAATTTTAGGTGTTGATGGCTTCACTTCAACCTTTTACTTCAAAACTTGACCTATTACAAATAAGGATGTTATAAAAGTTGTGCAAAGTTTCTTCAGGGATGTGGATATGTCTAAATATTTTGCAATGTCCACTATCACTCTTATACCTAAAGATGATTAAGAGAACAGTTGGGAAAAATTTAGATCAATTGCACTTACTACTGCTCTTTCCAAGATCATTAGCAAAATTTTAGTTCCCATACTACAACAATTCTTACATAACATTATTGCTCCTAACCAATCTAATTTTGTTGAGGGTAGATATATAACTGATAATGTACTTCTTACTCAAGAACTTCTCCTGGATATTGATAGACAATGCAGAGCTGGTAATTTGATCTTAAAACTAGATCTATCTAAAGCCTACGATACTATCAGCTGGCCCTTTATTTTGACAGTTTTAAAAGATACAGGGTTCCCCTCCAGTTTCTGTAAGATTATTTAAAGATGGTTACTTACTAACTATTATATTATATGGTAATTCTTCTGGTTTTTCTTAAGCTTCAAGGGGAATAAAGTAAGGGGATCCACTTTCTCACACCATTTTTATTGTGGCTATGGATTATCTATCCAAGCTACTTAATAAGGCTTACCTTTCTCATGAACAGTTTCAGTTTGCAAATAAAGTAAAATTTAATATTGGACATCTCATTTATGCTGATGATGTGATAATTTACCTAATGCATCTGAACCTGTTGTTTGGAAGGGTTATCAAATTCTCAACCTATTTCAGAAGCTTTATGGACTTTCTCTTAAACCCAGCAAATGCCAAATTATTTTCAATGACAGGGTTAAATTAGCTTCAAAAAATTGGATTATAGTCTTCACTCATTTAAAAATAGCTACTCTTCCTATCAATTATCTAGGAACTCAACTCATCAAAGGAAGAAAACCACATACCCAATTTGATGAGGAGATCTCAATGATCTTCAAACCAATTTTTTGTTGGACTAATGCATTTCTTTTTTATGGTGGTCAAATTACACTCATGAACTGTATTCTATCTTCTTTTCCAATGTATCTGTTACAAATGTTAAAAATGAAAAAAAATCACCCAAACCATCTTGGAAAGGATTCTTAATAGGTTTCTATGGGAAAGAAAAAATAAGCAAGTTCTCTGGATGAAGTGGGACAAACTTTGTACTCTTATCTCTGTAGTTTGTTTGGGCATTAAATCCTTCTAGCAACTTCACAAGATTTTATACTATAAATTGTGGATCAACTTTAGTGCCCAAAACACTATCTAGGCTGAATTCATGAGGTTGAAATACTGTACGCATACTCACCCTATTCTTACTCAGAGGAAAATAAGGCATTCCAAAACTTAGACTGAGCTATTCAAGATAAGGGATGATGTTGAAGACCTTTTGATTTAGGATATTCAAGAGGGAAAGGTTATTTTTGGCTGGATAATTAGCTCCATGATGACAAATTTGCTATAAATTTTGTAGATACATCTCCTTTCATGGTGAATAAATGTTAGTTGAACAACCATTGGAATGACGAGCTACTCAGTAATTGTTGACCTCACTTTTGGTTGAGGTCTAGAAAACTTCTTTAGTAGCCTAGGTCTAGCCATAGGACTTTCTTATTGACTAGTCTTAGAAAATTAGAAAAGTACCCCCACCATTAGAAATTCAAAACTCTTCTTTTTACTCAACTTAAAATTCCACATATTGATCCTAACCTCTAGCATTTAGTAGGTAAGATCATTATAAGAGAATTCAAGAAGAATCCCTATAGGATTACTTGGCTTTAGGATTGACCCTGGGTGTTGACTTGGAACTAGGGTACACCATATCTTCACAATACATTAATCCATGGTTCATTTAGAATGGATATCTATCCAATTCTATGTGAAATGCCTAACTTGGTCTTTTGCCCCTAGGCACCTCCAAATTACCTAACTGCCATTGGGACCCAAATTTGGCTAATATTCCCAAATTTTGCCAAAATACCCAAAATTGATCAAAACCCATTTCAAACACCTTGAATACATCCAAATTTGTCAAAATTTCCAAAAATGGCCAAATTACCAAGATACCCCTCCATGACCCAAAAAATCCAAAAATTCCAAAAATTCCTAAAAAA
>NW_018252071.1:48952-52273 GCF_001263595.1 Phalaenopsis equestris | reverse complement strand
TATAGGGGCTTGCCCTTATAGGAAGCTTTTCCCGAACCCAGCATAATATAAACCCTATTTAATTCCCTATATTAAATAGGGGAACTTGTCGGCCAATACATTGGTTTCGCAGACCAAACGAATGTCATAACTTTCTTTAGTTTATTTGATCGAGCCTCACTCTCAATTCTTGCGTTCATCCTTCGGGATAGATACATGATTTGAGATAAAGTGCTCTTTCATCTAAACTATGAAAATTATGGGGTCAGTTTGACTTCATCTTTTTCAAAACTAAATTTTTTAAAAAACGTCCTTCCGAAGTGGACAACGGGATTTCAATTCCGATGACCGACAACTTCTTACGGGCAAACCCCACACCAAAAATAGTGCCGACAGTAATCTATTGAGTAAAGAAATACAAAGTCAGATCACTCAAATCCCTATTAATCCTCAACAAGTGGATAAAATTATCACCAACAATCCCCATCATCTCTCATCTACTAAATATACCTATTATCAGTGTTATCAGTGGCCTATCAAAGACTGGGGTAAACCTATTTAGGTTAAGATTCTAAGTCCTTCTATGTCGTTCTTTTAATGGAGATGATTTCATAATATTCTTCCAATGGATTGACATACTTAATTTAAAAGGATTGAGAGGTCCTTCAAGATGCAGCTTTTGTAAATGTGAAGAGGAATCTATTCCAAATCTGTTTTTCTTTTGTCAGGTTGCCCAGAAAATATGGAGGGAGATTATTACATAGTAAAAACTTTAAATTAATTCTTGATGGCCTAATTTTCTTGACTTTTGGAGAGCTTGTAAAGAGATTAAATCTAAAATAATCCCTTGTATTGTCACTTGGTTTTTATGGATGGCTCGAAATAAAAAAAGATTTGAGGATATTTCTGTTACACAATAAAAAATAAGCATTAGTTGTATGTCTTACATATTCAAAATTACCAAGTTCATGGGCTATAATGTTAACAATAAAGAGTAGAAGTACTTGAGGATACAACCATTCATAAACCTGTCCCTTTACTTATATAAAAGAATTTTTAGAGGAAACCTGTCAACCCATGGGTAAAGATTAATACTGATGGTAGTTATAAAAACTCTTCAACTGGTATGGGGAGAATATTTAGAAATCGTAAAGGTGACTTCTTGCTTTTTTTACTCACCTATTAGTGCTATGAATGCTTTACATGTTGAACTTCATGCTTTGTTATGGGCACTTTTTATTGCTTCTGGTTTGGGTTGGAGGTTCTTATATGTGGAACTGGATTCCCTTTGGCTGCTAGGGATTATTAAAGGCTTGTGTTCTCCTCCTTGGTTCATTGTTTATCTTCTCAAACATATTTTGGTATTATCTTCTAACAACAATTTGATTACTCTCTGAAGCCATATACTCAGAGAAGGAAATAGATGTGCAAATTTGTTAGCAAAAAAAGGAAAATATCCCGTTTATTCCATGATAAATGTATCTCCTCCTTCTAAGCTAGATTTTTTGAAAGGGGGGACAACGGTTCCCTCCCTTATATTAGATGTAAACCTTGTTTCACTTGTTAATGCATTTCTCACTTTTATATAATATATATATATATATATATATATATGCACTTTCTGATGGGTTGTTTCTTTCACCTATGCTTCAAAATTCAATCTGCTGCAGAGTTTTTCATATGTTTCGACTGATTCTTTTACCCATGATATGCTTGTTTATTCTTTTATTGTCCCCCCTTGGGAGGATGGCTGATCATATGACTTGTTTCCCTATGCCAAGAATGATACGACAGGTAATTTATATTTGGCATACTCATCTTGGGTGCGCTTATATGTTTCCTTGCAGGGAAGTTCATTTTGGGGAGTACACATACTTTTCACCTAGCTCAGAGTACTATTTTTTACTTTTCAGGATAAATGCTCTGGATTTATGTAAGCTTTCTAGATGCTGCATGTTTTAAAGGTTAATGATAGATTTTGCCTTCGGTTTATTACACCCGCTACTCTCTGGTTTGTTATGTGCCTCCTTTCCTTTTTTTGGGAGTATACATTGTGGGTTTGGTATACTTGTACATGTTCGGGTACATGTTTTATATTTGTTATACTTCTTTTCTTTTGCTTTCGATGGAGTTTTATGTGGTTGAAGATCCCCTTTTTGAGTGAGTTTTGTATTTATTTTTGTTTACTAGTTGGGGATCCTCTCCCAACTAAACATTTGTATCTTTTTTTGATGATTAATATATATTAGGGAAAGGAGCATTATTCGGCTCCCAACGTGTTAATCAAAAAAGGATGAGTACAAAGTTTGGGTAGGGAGAGGAGCCCCCGAAACTAGAAAACCAAAAAGGATACAATACTCACTCATAGGGGGTTCCTCAACCACATTACAAATCAACTCCAATCATTTGACCCAAAACTAAGAAAGTTCAAAACCAATAGTAGCTCCAAGGAAATTGAGAGCTGAAGCCAAAAACTGCTGGATCCAAAGCAAGGAGGGCTCTCGAGACAAAACAAAGCCTGTAAAAACCGACATTTAAAGTATAAGGTATTAGACTTTGCACTGTAAAGTAGAGAAATGCCAAAAAATCACTAGGAAAAATAAAAGGTGAGGAGTGATCCCTTTGATACTGCTAATATGCAAAGTACAACAATAATTCAGATTATATTTCACTTATATTTCCTTATTTTATAACAAAACCAAAAACTTGATCCTTAAAAAAAAAAGAATTTAACTTTTAATTTATATAAATATTGGGACAATACGCAAGTATACGTATCGTTATCAAGTAATATAGGACTTTTTGATTAAGACCTGAATATCGAACCCACAGGAAATTTATACAATATGCACTTTTAGAAAACTTTTTATTTTTAAAAAGACAATTAGTTAAACTAAATATATTTTATAGTAAAAAAATTTAAATATTTTTGGAATTTTTGATATTTTGACAAAAAGTAACAACTTAGAAAGATAACTAGAGTTTTGTAGATGAAAGCACTTAATAAGAAAAATATCTTTCTTCTTATCATGAATAGTAAAAAGTATAGGAATTTTTTTGTGGAAGTATGTAATGTATATTATGTCAAATAGGAGCAATTATATTCTTTACCATTAATAGAGATGCTATAAAGAACATTGGCTAATTTAAAGTTTGAATAGTTCTAAAGACCGGCTAGGCAAGGAAGATACTAGCTCTCACTCTAGAGTTCCCTCGATTCCCTCTACCTAGGAGCTAACATTCTCATATCAGAACCTAAAACAATAAACCAAGTTAGGGGCTTTAACCTGTCACTTTAAAGTTCTCTAACTCTACACCCTTCAATGAATATTTCCCTATTTA
>NW_018252071.1:43037-48776 GCF_001263595.1 Phalaenopsis equestris | reverse complement strand
CTTCCAACATTAAAGATCAATACTCTCCACAATTTCCATCCAAAACTTAATTACTTATCATTTTAAGAAGAAAGATAAAGAAAACTACTTAGAATCCATGGAGAAAATAAAACAACACTTTAGTTTAAAAGCAAAAATCACTGTTAAACAAACAACAAGTGTCAGTAAAAACCAAAAGTAGTCTCAAAACAAAAAGATAAAAACTTATCTCAATTTCTCCACCAAACTCTTGAAGTTCCTTTGAATCTCTTCTCTTTACAATCACTCAAAGTAAAATAACAAAAAGGATAAAATAAAAGTAAAAGTGGTGCCTGAAAATCTCTCCGAATTAACTCTCCAAATGAGAACTTTCTCAAAACTTTCCAATACTTTCAACTTTCCAATACTTTCAGGACTCTTTTCAATGTCCTCTCTTCTTTCTTTTATAGTTTTCCAAGAGTTACCTTGGAAACTCTTCAAAATATGTCTGAATTTGATGAATTTTCTTAAGAGATGCATCCTTTCATGGTAATTTTCGTCCATGGTGGTTATAACAACCTATTAAGCCAATGGGTGCCTCAAAAACCTCTTCAAAATTTATAAAAACTGACTTTACTCGTCTAGTAACTGCCACTGGCACTTAAGCGCGGGACCTCTAGCACTTAGGCGCGACCTTCTCTGTTTAACCGGTGCTTAAGCATCGGATCTAGCGCTTAGGCGCCAAAACTCATTGGCATATTTTTCACTTTTTTGCTCCAAATTTGACTCTTTTTCAGTCCTTTGAGCATTTTTCACTCTTTTTACCTGTATCTGCAAGAAAAGTACAAAAATATTTTCCATTAAAGTGCAATATCTCAAAAATTGGTATAAAAATGTGTCTAAAAATACTATATATTTTAGGTGTATCAAAATCCCCCAAACTTAAAATGTTACTTGTCCTTAAGTGACACTTCAATCTTTAAAAACTACATATGTATGATATGTATATGAGTTTCTTTAAGAGTTACGAAAATTTAGATTTAGAAATATAGCAGTCTAACTTAGAAAAAATATTCACTAAATGAGACCTACTTAAAGTTCAGAAATTCTTAAAGTTAAGAAAGATGAAAATATGAGTTTCTATCTAAGTCAGAAATGTATTGTAGATTTTCTAATTTTAGAATTCAGTTCTTTTATTATCTCCACTTAAAAATTTTCATTAAAAACAATTTTACTTACTATATTATATCTATAAGCTTAAGAGTTTCTCAAGTCTTATACTTTAGAAAGATCAAATGTAGAACCAATTTTTTATTAGGCACTAATCCTCAAGCTTCCCCTTCCTAATTTTTTTTTCTTTTTCCTTTTCTTTTTCTTTTTCTTTTCTTTCTTTTTTTTCTTTTCTTTTTCTTTTCTTTATTTTTTCTTTTCTTTTTCAGGCAAGAATTACTATATCTGGATAGGCCTTTAATGATTTTGAATTCCACTTTTCCTTTCTTAAAGCAAAGCCTTGATATAAGTCCTTTACTTATAAATATAATAATAGTTTTAAAAATTATTTTAATAAAAGAAATTTAAGTATTAAAAATAAAAGTCTAAATTATCTAAACTTTTTAAAAAACAATTTTTCTTACTAAAGATAGTTACTTATATTAATCATTTTCTCATCTAAAAACTTTTAACTTAAAGTTTTCCTTCATTACTAAAAATTCTAACTAATTTTTCTTACTCATTTCTAAAATCAAATTTTACTTCCCTAATATAGCTTCATATACAAAATCAATTTTTTTTCTTTTCAAATCAAATTCACTTGTAGCACATTTGAGAACAAACAAATTTTCAATTTTTAAAATATTTTTCATCCCCCGAAACTTAAATTTTTAACAGATTAAACAGTTTAGCATCAGATACATATAAGCATGAATGAAAATTTAAAAATAACATGCTAACAGGAATTTTAAACCCTATTGATACAAGTATTAAACTAAAAGCAGGAGTAAAATTAATTTTTGATAAAATTTTCTATATTTTCATTTTACTTTAACATGTAGAGATTCAATAGACTTCTAAAGAGTGGGTATAAATATAAAAGCAAACATACACACTACTGACATCACAATCTTAACATAAAGACAAACTTGCAAACATGATAAAAAGAAAAATAAAGGGTAGCAGTTTCTGAATTTCAAGTTTAAGATCTAAACTAGCAAGATTTTCTATTTTATAACAGATATAAAATTAAGTTAAGTTCTAAACTAACTAAATCACAATACTAAACACAAAACAACATATACTACCCTAAAATTTAAAAATAAAATACTAGCTACCACAAACGTCATAATAACAATAAAACATAAAAGTCCAAAACAACACAGATGCAAATGTAGCAAGCCCAGACCACTTAGTTCATATCATATTACAATCATAAAATAAATCTCTCAGCTCTACTCTTCATCCTCAGAATCACCGCCATACCATTTTTTTCCAGGCTCATAATCAGGATATCGAGGATTTGGAGGAAATTACACTCCTAGTTCATCTTTAATCAGGCTCTCCAAAGATAAGTGGAATTTCTCTTCATAATCACTCATCCTTTTATTATAACTATTAGTATGATTTGCAAAATGCTCTAAATTTTGTACCTTATTTACGGTAAAATTCATATTGTCCATCATCTTCTGCAATAACTCATCTCGGGTATGAGTAGACTCACCTCGAGGTGTAGATGCACGTGCTAGATGAAGAAACAGCGAAGAAACAGCAGAGGTAGATGCAGCAGATATTTCCATTCCATAGCTCTTGGAAAATCCTCCTCTCCAACCGAAAATTGATTGCTCAAAATAAGTCTCACATTCACCTTCGTGATGGGCTTTAGAGGTAACATAACTTCCTCCCAATTATCATATTTAACCCCAACCTGCTCGCGCAAAGAAAAGATCAAGGAAGCAAAACCCAGACCTATAGTTGTAACAATTGTAGCAGAACTGATGATAATCTAACACAACAAAGGTCCAATGTTGATGAGCCTTCCCTCTTGAATACAATATTTCAACGTTGCTCTTTCTCTAGTCGCTTCACTAAGATGATTGGTCGGAAGCAGACGAGCAGAAATAAAATAGCGCCAAGCCTTTGAAGGTTCACATAGCTTTGAAGTTGGAAAATTTACTATCCTCTCATTGGTAATCCTCCAACGTTCTCTCTCAATAGTCAAGTATGAAATAATCTCGTCTAACTCCGCTTCAGTAGGAGTATAATTTGCATAAAAAATATAAAGTATCTGGTGGTAAATGGTAAAATAAATTGATTACCTCTGGCAAAAAAGGTACCAACTTTCCTCGAACCATAACTCGATTGTCTTCAGCTTCAGGGAGATTTGCATAGAACTCCCTCACAAAATAAATCACTGCGACGGCATATAAATAACAGAATTTTTCTCACTATGGATGAACAATTAATAATTCCACGTCTCCACCCGGATTTCTAAAATATCGCTCTGGAATCAATTTTTGTGATTGTAGAGCGTCAATGTATCGACCTTGAGCCTTCAAACTAACAAATTTGCTCGAATAAAATGGGTTTTTTCCTTTACTCCTCTTCATTCTTAGTGCAATCTACAAATTTTATGAATTCCAAAAATAACTTCAAAAATTAAGTCTAAATCACTAAACTAAACTTCCAAAAGCACAAACTAAACTTCCCAAGCAGTTTCCATAGATTTTTCCTCATTTTTCACCATGAATAGTGAACTTTCAAATTTCTCCAAATGTGCTTAAAATACATGGTGAAAATCCAAAATTTTTGCATAGAACTGAAGCTCCTACATCAAGGAATCTGAATCTAGCAAATTTTTCTTGATTCCACCAAGAAATCTCCACTTAATGGTGTGCCCTAGCCCGTAAAAATCACAATTTTGAGAGGTAGAAGACGACAGGAGGCGTTAAAAATGGTGTTTTCAGACCAAAATTTCACTTTTAATCGTTCGCAAACCAGTTTTTGTGAACCGGCGCTTAAGCGGTGGTAAGTGGCGCTTAGGCGACTGCCTCTCAGTTTAGCTCACAATTAAGCGTAAGATGTGGTGCTTAGGCGCTAGTGCATTATTTTTTAAATCTTTAAATATAAGTAAAATGCACTATTTTCCTAAGTAACCCCCCTCTAAATGGTCTCATAACACTTAATTGACTATTTTCAACTTCCTATAACTTCCCTCTCTCTCAAAATTTTCCTTAATAATTATTTCAATTCAAGGCTAAAAAAACATAAAATTTTCACAAAAATAAACTTATATTAATTCACAAACAAGTACAAATACTATTGACACTTAATTCTCACTCCAAGTACTCTCAGATGAGAAAATTTTCCTAAGTACAAAACACTTAATACACATTCACAATTAAACACATAAGAAACATAAACACTAATACATGTCTTAAACACTAAAAACACTTAAAGACAATAACTTTAATCACACAAAAACAAACATAGAACTTAATTGCATTCTTCATTAGAAAGAACAAATTCAGGTCTTTCATTAGTCTTTCCTGGCGCAACTGGAATATAAAGTTGATAAAATAGGTAGGTCCAGTGAAGCAAATTTTTGATTAGGTGATGTAATCTTCTTCAATCCACTTTTACTTAAGAAACATCTCCTTATTCACTTCCTCTATATAACTAGTGTGACTAAATTACACTAAATTGCATTTTCAATTGATTTCAATTGACATCCAATATGCTCCATATGTGCATGAATTTCCAATACCTTAGTCTCCAGTACAAACATGATATTTTCAATTTTGTTGATTTTCTATAATATCCCTTCAATACTAACGGCTAAGAACCCGTTATACATCTCTTGTACACTTTAACTAATGAATTTCTTCCTCATGGTCTCCTCCTTCTTCAAATCCATCTCCCATGAAGACATCATCTTAAAATCTATCTCTCCGTTAGACTTTAGGGCTATAAATGATCTGGGGTGAAATTCCTTCACTAAACCCTTCTATTTATATGCCTGAATCCTTCTAATAACTTCTAGACACGTTTAGAAAGTCCCAAGTCACGTTTTTGCAAACTTCTAGGCGATTTTTCCTTCTAGAATATTAATTTTGCACATGTTTTTAAATTGTCGCACTTAAGAGCCAGTGTACATTTTTGTACAAGTCAACTTAACATCCAAATTCTCATTTTAACATGTCTAAATCACTAATTTAACATGTCCAAATTCTCATTTTAACATGTCTAAATCACTAATTTAAGTCTTAAAATCAATACTAACACATAATAGTCTCAAAAATACTACCCCATTTTTCTTAATCACACATAAAAGATCAATAAAAATAAAAACATACTGATACTTATGGGTTGCCTCCCACAAAGCGCTTGGTTTTAAGTCGTCAGCCCGACATAGCCAGTGTTTACTCTGGTTGACCCAACATCATTCCATCATTAAACTTCTGCTAATCCTTATATAATAAGGTTTCAGTCTATTTCCATTCACTTTAAAGATTTTCTCAGATTTAAGATATTTAATATTCGCAGCTCCATGAGGATAAACTTTCATTACAGTAAATGTGTCTATCCACCTGGATTTAAGTTTATCCTCCTGGATTTAAGTTTCTCTGGAAATAATCTTAACCTTGAATTATATAGTAAAACTAGTTGGCCTTGCTAAAAATTTTTAGCAAGAATCTTTTGATCATGCCATATTTTCATCTTTTCTATATAAAATTTGGTACTCTCATAAGATTCATTCCTTATCTCTTCTCATTCCTTACGAATTGCTGA
>NW_018252071.1:40478-42896 GCF_001263595.1 Phalaenopsis equestris | reverse complement strand
CTATAGGAGTTCTATATGCAGTCCTATAAGCCCACAAAGCATAGTCAAGTTTGACTGAGCAATCCATTTTTGTTAGATTCACAGATTTTTCCATAATTCTTTTGATTTCCCAATTGGATAATTTAACCAAACCACTTCTCTGAGGATGATAAGCAGTAACAATCCTGTGATTTATATGCTATTTCTTTAATAACTTCTCTGATATTTCTTTATTAACTTCTCCTTTATGGCATTTTTGAAATGACTTTGTCTATTAGTAATGATAACTCTCGGCATCCCAAATCTTTAAAATATGTTTGTTTTCCAAAATTTTGCAATACTTTGAGCATCACCTCAACGTAAAGCAACAACTTCTATCCATTTGGATACATAGTGCACTGCTAACATAATATATAAATTCCCGAAAGATGGTATAAATGGCCTCATAAAATCTAATCCCCAAACATCAAATGTCTTAACTTCTAGCATTTCATTTCTCCTAGAAATATTTCCTACACTTTGACATCTATCATAAGTTTTGATATAAGCATTAACATCTCTAAAAATTATAGGCCAATAAAATCCATATTGTAAAATTTTGTATGTTGTTTTATCAACACTAAAATGTCCCCCAAAATCAGAATTATGACATTTTTGGATAATCTCATAAGTTTCTTCTAATAGTACACATCTGCGAATAATCAGATCCTTTCCTTGTTTATATAAAAATGGGACATCCCAAAAATAAGTCTTAGCTTCAGAAATAAATTTCCTCTTCTATTGGTATGTCATTCATTAAAAATAAAGTTCACAAAGTCGGCATACCAAGGATCACGCCACTCAATAATAGTAAACAATTTTAACAATTTTTCATCTGGAAAATGTTCATTAATTTCATTTTCAAAATAGAGTGGTTTTTCTAATTCAAGCCTGGAAAAATGATCGGCAATTTGATTTTCAATCCCCTTCCGATCTATTATTACAAAATTAAATTCTTGCAAAATAAGAATCCATCTTATAAGTTTAGGTTTAACATCCTTCTTTTTCATTAAATGCTTAATAGCAGAATGATCTATTTTCACTATACAATGAGCTCCAATTAAATATGATCTAAATTTATCAAAATCATATACTATTGTTAATAACTCTTTTTCAGTTGTTGTATAAATTAAATTGAGTTTCATCAAGAGTTTTACTAGCATAGTAAATAACTTTAAAAATTTTATCATATATTTGTCCTAAAACAGCTCCAATAGCATAATCACTAGCATCACACATCAATTCAAAAGGTTTTTCCTAATTTGGTGAAACTATAATTGGTGCAGTGATTAATTTTTCTTTTAATAATTTAAAAGGTTTTAGGCATACCTCATCAAAATTAAAAATTGCATCTTTGTCCAGTAAATGACATAAAGGCTTAGCAATCTTTGAAAAGTCTTTAATATATTGTCTATAGAATCGAGCATGTCCTAAAAACTCCTAATTTCCCTTACATTTTTTGGATAAGGTAAATTAGCGATCAATTGAATTTTAGAAGGATCTACTTCCATACCATTTTCTGATATTTGATGACCTAATACAATTCTTCCTGCTACCATAAATTAGTATTTTTCCCAATTAAGAAGTTTTTAGTATTTTACAATAAATTAGTATTTTTCCTAATTAAGTGTTCCATACCATTTTCATAGCGCTTAAGAACTTTAGATAAATTTTCTAGACATGAGTCAAATGAAGTTCCAAACACTGAAAAAGTCATCCATAAAGACTTCAATCCCTTTTTTAATTAAATCACAAAAAATTCCCATCATGCATCGTTGAAATGTAGCAGGGGCATTACATAAATCAAAGGGCATTCTTCTAAAAGTAAAAGTACCATAAGGACAGGTAAAAGTTATTTTCTCTTGATCCTCTAGAGATATTTGAATTTGGTGATAACTAGTATATCCATCCAAAAAATAAAAGTATTTATGCCCAGCTAGTCTATCGAGCATTTAATTTAGATAGGGTAATGGAAAATGATCTTTCCTAGTTGCAAGGTTTAATTTTCTATATTCAATGCATATTCGCCACCCTGTAACTTTTCATGTAGGTATTAACTCATTATGTTCATTTACAGTTTCAGTTACTCCTCATTTCTTAGGAACGCAATGAATTGGACTAACTCATGCACTATCTGAAATAGGGTAGATAATTCTAGCATCTAACCACTTTAAAATTTCTTTCTTAACAACTTCTTTCATAACAGGATTCAGTCTCCTTTGTGGATCAGCTCTGGGTTTGCAGTTAGTTCTCATCCATATGAATTATATGCATACAAATTGAAGGACTGATTCTTTTAATATCAGCAATTGTCCATCCAAAGACTTTCTTAAAATTTTTCAGAATTTTCATCAACCTTTCTTCTTCTTCCATTGTTAATTTTGAGGAAATTATAACTGG
>NW_018252071.1:35004-40452 GCF_001263595.1 Phalaenopsis equestris | reverse complement strand
GCATATTTTAAATGATCAGGAAGTAAATGTTTAGGAAGCAACTTCAACTCAAGCTCAGGAGGTTTTTTAATTGATGGACAAAATGATTTATTTTTGTCTATTGTGTCCAAAACTTCAAAACCTTCTCAAATATAGTTTGAATCTTCCTTAAAAAGATCTTCACATTGATCTAATTCCTCTTCTTGCTCGTGTTCCAAATCTTTTTATTCAAATTTTTCTTCATAAGTAGTCTTGAAATGACACACTTAGATATCTTATAACATCCATTCTAAAACATTCATCATCTTTACCTTTTGCAGAGTAGTTCATTGATCTTGAAATGTTAAAAGTAACAGTTTGATCATTGACGTGCATTATTAATTCCCCTTTTACACATCTATCATTGCTCTTCTTGTTGCTAGGAAAGTTCTCCCCAAAATAATATGTATCTATTTATCTTCCTACATATCTAGCACAATGAAATCAACAGGAAAGATAAATCGATCCACTTTCACTAGGACATTTTCTATAACTCGTTTAAGGTATGTTATCAAACGATCTACTAACTGCAGAGTTACAGTAGTAGGGATTATTTCTCCTAATCCTAATCTTTTAAACATTGATAATAGAATAAGGTTAATGCTTGCACCTGAATCACATAAAGCTTACCCATAAAATCTATCTCCTATTGCACATGGAAATGTAGAGCTACCAGGATCTTTAAGCTTTTCCAGAAGCTTCTTCTGAATTATCGCACTACACTCCTCACTAAGTGCAACAGCCTCATTATCTTCAAACTTCCTTTTTCTGTTGAGAATATCCTTCATAAACTTTACATAGCTCGACATTTGTTTTAAGGCTTCAATAAATGGAATATTAATTTTAAGCTTCTTAAATATTTGCAGAAATTTTGAAAATTGCTTATCCTACTTCTGCTGACAAAATCTCTGAGGCAATGAAGGTGGTGGTTTTTTCAAATCAATTATTAGCAGAGAAATAGGTCTCTTAAAATCTTTTGGAGCATCCTCTTTTGATTCTTCAATTTCTTCTCTCTCTACTTCAATTTCTTTTTGAACCCGACCTTCCAACTCTCTTCCGCTTCTAAGTTGAAAGGCATTTACTTGTTATTTATTTTGGTCTATTGGATTTGATTCAATATTACTAGGAAGTGTTCCTTTGGGTCTATTACTTAATGAAATTGCTATTTTCCTAAGTTGATTCTCCGTATTTCTAATTGTAGCTCTTGACTTTGTAATTGATTTCCCATTTGTAACACCACTTCTTCTATAGATAACTTCTTCTCCTTAAACTGTGTATTACTGTTGAAACCTGGAGGATAAGTAGATCTATAATTATTATTCCCTTGGTTATTCCAGTTTTTCATTGGGTTTCCTTGGTTGTTCCCCCATTGCTGATTATTACCACCCGAATTATTATTCTAGTTAAAGTTGGGATGGTTCTTCCAACCTGGGTTATAATAATTTGAATATGGGTTATTCTGCTTATTATTTATGGTATTCAAAGTTTCTAATGATGCTTGAGAATCTACCATTTGGCTTAAGGAATTCTCTTTAATCATGAAAATTGGTTAAGAAAAATTCATTTCAAATTGGTATAACTTCCTTGAAATTGCAGCAACTTGATTTGCTAACATGGTAAATGCATCAGTTTCATGAATGTTGGCTACTTTTTGAGGATTTACCGTCTCAAAAGGCCATTGAAAATTATTAGGCCATTGAAAATTATTAGTAGTTTTAGTAGTTATTTCTTCAATCAAAGCATAAGCGTCATGAAATGGTTTTGACATCAATGAACCACCCCCAGCGGCATCGAGAATTGATTTAAGAGATCCGACTAATCTATTATAAAAAGTTTGAATTATTAACCAATCTTGTATAGCATGGTGCAGACACTTTCTTAAGAGTTCTTTAAATCTTTCATATGCTTCATAAATAGATTCCCTTCAAATTGATTAAAAAATGTAATATCATTTCTAATCTTCACAGCTTTTTATGGTGGAAGATATTTAGCAAGAAAATTTTATGCTAAATCACCCCAAGTTCTAATAGATCCATGTTCTAACAAATTCAACCACATTTTAGCTTTATCCCTCAGTAAAAAAGGAAATAACTTAAGTCTTATGGTATCATCTGATATACCATCGTATTTAATGTAGCGCACAATTCTAGAAAATTGGCAAGATGTAAATTTGGATCTTCAATTGGTGATCCCCTAAACTGGTTATTTGATATCATTTGGATAATAGTAGGTTTAAGCTCAAATGAATTAGCCACTACAGTAGGTTTTTGAATACTACAATAAAGTTCATCTACAGTAGGGTTGGCATAATCTCTTAAAGGTCTAATCTCTTGATGAATTTCAGCATTTTGATTATTTTGGTCTGTCGTTTCTATAATTCTTTTGTATTTTTCAAAATTTATAGATTTTTTTTTGTTTTTCTGATTCTTTATTAGTTCTTTCTAATTTAGAATCGTAGGGCACTAGTCCTTCAGAACCTGAACTACGCATATACTATCATATAATAAAATAAACAAAACAAAATAAAATAAGATAAGATAACTTAAAGTTTAAATAAGACTTTCTAAAAATAGAAATTTTGCTTCGATTCCCTCGCAACGGCGCCAAAAACTTGATCCCTTTTGATACTGCTAATATGCAAAGTACAACAATAATTCAGATTATATTTCACTTATATTTTCTTATTTTACAATAAAACCAAAAACTTGATCGTGAAGAAAGATAAGAATTTAACTTTCAATATATATATATATATAGAGATACGACGCAAGTATACGTATCGTTATCAAGTAATATAGGACTTTTTGATTAAGACCTGAATATCAAACCCACAAGGAATTTATACAATATGCACTTTTAAAAAACTTTCTATTTTTAAAAAGATAATAACTTAAATAGTATATATTTTGCAGTAATAAAAATTCAAATATATTTGGTATTTTTGATATTTTGACAAAATAGTAATAACTTAAAAAGATAGGTAGAGTTTTGTAGATGAAAAGCACTTAATAAGAAAAAATATCTTTCTTCTTATCATGAATCAGTAATAAATATAGGAATTCTGTTATGGAAGTATGCAAATTGTGTTGTGTCAAATAGGAGCAATAATAGTCTTTACCCTTACTAGAGATGCTATAAAGAACATTGGTTAATTTAAAATTTAAATAGTTTTGAGGACCAGCTAGGCAGGGAAGATATTAGCTCTCACTCTAGAGTTCCCCCGATTCCCTCCACCTGGGGCTAACATTCTTGTATTAGAACCTAAAATAATAAACCAAGTTGAGGGCTTTAACCTATCACTTTAAAGTCCTCTAACCGTACACCATTCAATGAATATTTTCCCATTTATTTGCACTCAATCATACGAATTACATTCTCATTCATATAACCTCATGTGATTCTTTCCAATTATTGAATGAGACAATACCAGCCCGATTTTTACATGTTCTCACAACAAAGTTTAACATCTGGATTGGCCAAATCAAGAAGTAAAATAAGTGCATGGATTTAAATCATCACAACTTCTTCCAACATTAAAGATTAATACTCTCCACAATTTCCATCCAAAACTTAATTACGTATCATTTTAGGAAGAAAGGTACAGAAAGCTACTCATAATCCATGGAGAAAATAAAACCACACTTTAGTTTAAAAGTAGAAATCATTGTCAAACCAACAATAAGTACCAATAAAAACCAAAAGTAAACTGAAAACAAAAAGATAAAAACTTATCTCAAGTTCTCCACCAAACTCTTGAAGTTCATTTGAATCTCTTCTCTTTACAATCACTCAAAATAAACTAACAAAAAGGATAAAATAAAAGTAAAAGTGGTGCTTGAAAATCTCTCTGAACTAATTCCCCAAATGATAACTTTCAAAACTTTCCAACACTTTCAGGACTCTTTTCAAATTTCTCTCTTCTTTCTTTTATAGTTTTCCAAGAGGTGCCTTGGAAACTCTTCAAAATATGTTTAGATTCGATGTATTTCCCCGAGAGATGCATACTTTCATGATAATTGTCATCCATGGTGGTTATAGCCACCTATTAAGCCAATGGGTGTCTCAAAAACCTCTTCAAAATTCACAAGAACCGACTTTACTCGTTTAGTAACTACCACTGTGGCTTAAGCGCGGTACCTCTGGTGCTTAGGCGCGGCCTTCTCTGTTTAACCGACGCTTAAGCGCCGGATCTGGCGGTTACACGCCAAAACAAATTTGCACATTTTTCACCTTTTTTCTCCAAATTTGACCCTTTTTCACTCCTTTAGGCATTTTTCACCCTTTTTACCTGTATCTGCAAGAAAAACACAAAAACACCTTTCATTAAAGTGCAATATCTCAAAAATAGGTATAAAAATGTTTCTAAAAATACTATATATTTTAGGTGTATCAAGGAGCAGTCGATCATAGTGACAACATAACCCCACATCAAAAATATATGTCATCCCAAGAAATAGTAAAGAAAACAAATTTCTTCCAGTAGCACCAAAAAGTTGATCAGTGAAAGTAGGATTTGGCCGAGAAAACATATCCAACATCAGGAACTATAATAGGGTAAAAGCTGTGAAGGCAACCCGTAACACTATTCCTTAGATACCATATTTTCAACTATAAGAAATCAGTAACAAAGACAGCTGCAGAAGGGAAGATAGCAAAACATTAAGCCTATTCACAAACATTGCTCTTGGGACAAAAATTCTAAATTATGATATACAAGACTCCTAAATTATCCCCATTAAAAAGCATTCTCTAAACACCAGAGGGTTGTAAGACAACCAGTATATTCGCATTACCCAATCTCATCAGCCGATCAACAGGTGTATTAGCTTCCCTAAAAATGAAACTCAAGTGCATCCTGAGGTTTTTAATGGACATGATGAACCAAAATCTATTAATAATGCTTACGACATTCCACAGAGGCTATTGATATTTAGAAAGAATCTGGTAAAGAATCCTGGAAGCAGATTCAACATAAAAATTAGAAAGTTGAAATATTGTAGCCACCTATCCTGCAAGGAGAATAGCCCAACATTTTGATTCCAGAGGGCATTTTTCAATGACAGGAGAAGCAAAACAACATAGATTATTGCCCAAATAGTCTCTAAAAGCTCCACCAACCTGGCCGCTATATTAGACCAGCTGCCATCAATGTTGATTTTAACCCAACCAAATTCAAGAGGCTCTCAACTGAAAATCAATGGCCTCCAGCTAGTAGGAGAGGCAACACACTGAGCATCACCCTGAAAATTTCTGCATAATTTAAAGTGATGTGATAAAATATAAGAGACAGTAATGAAGGACGAAGGAAAATTTTGGTACTTATAATTGTTCCTCGCCATTCAAAAGAACCCAAAGATTGCCAGAGGGAAATGCTCAACTATACATTAAGCATAAGATGAATCTTTCCAAACCGATATATATATATATATA
>NW_018252071.1:33665-34991 GCF_001263595.1 Phalaenopsis equestris | reverse complement strand
TATATATATATATATAAAATATCAACAGAAGCTGGACTTCCACGGCTGCGAATGCTGGTGGGGTTTTCAAAAATCAATTGGGACAATGCCTTTGCTTTTTTGCTGCTCCTATTAATGCCTCATCTGCTTTAGAAGCCGAAAGCTGGGCTTTTCTGCTTTCACTTCTGGTTGTTATCTCATGTAATTTCTTTAATATCATTATTGAAACTGACTCTTTATCGTTGTTCAAGAATTTTGGTAACCTTTCTTTACCCAAATGGAATGTACTTTACACTTGGAACATAATAAAGGAGTTTATAAAAAAATTTAATCTTAATTTTCACATTTGTTTTATTTTTTACGAAGGGAATTCTCCAATTGATTGGCTCGCAAAGATTGCTAAGGGTAATGCTAATCCTTTGGTGGGTGTTACTCCTATGTCTCATTTAAAGTGCCTTTTATTGAGCGACTCTCTTAATTCGCCTTACATTAGATTTTAATTTCCCTTATGATTTGTGAGACCCCTTTTACATTGTTGGTTGCTGCTGATTTTGGGTTTCTTAAGCACATGTATTTCGGTAAATGCATGAACCAAAATTATTTTGGATCCATAATTTTGGTTATGCTAAAAAGCAAGGGAGCTTTTGGAGAATTCAGAATCTACTGTCTGGTTTATTGCTATTTTTCTTCAACCTTAAGTTGCTTCCACCTACACTTTTTGTTAACCTTTTGTTCTTTTTGGTGTATAGATTATGATATGTTTTTAATGCATAAGGGTCACTTTATCCCTCTCTATATCCTTTAGCTTTGTTTGATCTTCTATAGCTGTGGTGGAATTTTCTGGACATTTATTAATTGCACTAACCTTTCTAATGCATTGGAGGAGGACTTTATCGGATCATCTCCTAAGGATGTTTTTGCTACTTGCTTTGGGACATTTGGATCGTTTCTTGCCAGGATGACTCGTATGCTGCTCGAAGCTATCTTTTTGTTGGGTCATTTATATTTTGGGTTTGATGTACCGTTTTGATTTTGCTTATTTTTTTGCGTGGTGCTGTACTGTGGATTTTGGAACCCCTATGTTTATAATGTATTTTTTTTGTTTTTAGTTGGAGATCCACTATCCCTCCCATATTTTGTAACAACTTTAGGTATTAACGCGTAAGAAGCCATGAGTTGCTCTTTTATTATATATATATATATGCGCAACTGGTGGCATGCTGCATGACAACTTCTCTGAAAGCCCCCTCTATCCCGGGTTCGAATCCATCTGGGTTGAATTAGCGCATACGGGGTGAACAGACACATGTTGTCATCCATATATATATATATATATATATATTTGTT
>NW_018252071.1:0-33486 GCF_001263595.1 Phalaenopsis equestris | reverse complement strand
AAAGTGTGGGAAATATCTATGATAGACACAAAAGCTGACCTAGTGTCAAAATAAGAAATCACCCCCTACAATTAATATAAGGAATGGATAAGCTATCCCCATCAAGAAGGATTTCAAGCTGAGTGGAAGGGATAATCCCTACAGCAATTTCTTCATTATCCTTCCCCCTAGCTGCCAAACTATGTGCAGGAGTGTTACCTTTCCTTAAGATATGCTGGAAAATCACTTCAATATTGCTGAACATGCTCTGGATCTTAGTAGTCCACCTAGCAACATTCCATGGAGCAGCCTCTTCCTGATTCAAGAATCTAATACAGGTGAAAGAATCTGACTCAATTATCAATTTTATGATGTTGCAATGCTTGACAAGGTAGATAGCCCAATAAATAGCAATCTTTTTCAGTTTCTAGTGCATCAAAAGCCCAAGTTGGAGAGGAAAAGTATAACATGCACTTCCCAGAGAGTTCCTAAAGATTCCTCCCACACCAGCAGCCTCCTTGCAGAAGCTTCCATCAGTATTGGCTTTTACCCACCCTTCAGTAGGTGGGTTCTAGAGAACTAAAGTAGGCACTTTTAGCTTCTACACACTGGGCACCCAATTCAGGAAAATATTGGGAAACTTCTGAAATTTTATTATCTTTTGCAAATAAGAAGTACAATTCAGCACCACATCAATCTCCTTTGGTTTACTGTTTTCATATTTAAACTGGTTCCTGCACATCCAAAGGAACCAGGCAACAATACAGTGAATGATTATTAATTTGGCATCTAACCATTCCATCCAACACCCTAAAAATTATTGCTAGCTGACTTTCAGAGTGTCAATATTAAGCTATTTTAGTATACTAGACCAGACCCCTTGAAAGAAGCTACAAGAGAAGAACAAATGATCCAGACTTTCTTCAGCTTTACTGCATAACTTTCTTCAGCTTTACAGCATAGCTGACAGCAAGAGGGTCCCTTAAGCCCTTTCAACTTCAAAATGTCATCAGTAGGAAGTAAGGATTTCCATAGCCTCCAGCAGAAAAAGGATATGGAAGGTGTTAACCACTTCCCCAAAATCAATTTACCCCACTTGACAGGTTGCCATTCAAATAGATGTTGGTAGATGAAGGCAGACAATGTTTGTGAGAGAGCCTGTCTAGTAATGAGTCTATCTTTCTGCCTAGGAATGACTTTAGCTAGGATGGCATCCAACAGATTGCAGTTCCATTGATTATCAATCAAGAATTCCTTCACTTTTATCATTAAATTAGGATTGGAGTTATGAAGCCTCTCCCCATTCCATACCCACTTATCAAGCCAGAAATTAACTTGACCTTCACCAAGCTCCCATATAAACAGCTTTTCAACTTTGTTTCTAATTTCCAGAAGCTTAGACCACAACCTAGAATCACCCTTCTTTTTCTGAGCCATAGTAAGATGAACTGCCTTACAATACTTCCCCTTCATAAACATAGCCCAAAGGTTGTCTTGTGCTCTGAACTTTATCCATAGTTTGCATAAGTTGATGATACTGAGATGCTAAAAATCTTTAAAGCCTAAGCCACCAGCACTTTGGGGTTTACATAATTTGTTCCAAGATAACCAATGGAACTGTTTTTTTTGTCCAGCCCACAGAAATTTGTTGAAAATTCTACCCAGCCTGATCTGAGTACCTTTCTTCATGGTAAAAATTTGAAGAGCATAGGATGGAATGGAAGTTATGATGCTTTTAAGGAGGGTAATTCTACCTTCATTAGAAAGGAAGTAATTGGTCCAACACTGCAGCTTTTTCTGAATTTGATCAATAACTCCATTGAATTGTGTTTGCTTGGTTCTCCCTTTGAGTAATTGAAGATAGTTGATTGGTAGAGAAGCTTTGCTGAAGCCAGTGTACTGAGCAATCCATTGCTTAATCTGTTGAAGAGTGTTTGAGCTAGTAAAGAATTGACATTTTTGTATATTAAGATGCATACTAGAGGTGATTTGGAAGTGTGTAAGTCCTTGGTAAAGAGTGTGTAAGTCCTTGGTTTCACAACAGTTTTGGTAGCCTTGGAGAAAATGATAATATCATCAGCATAAGACAGATGACTCACCCCAATGTTAGATCTATGCTGATATGTCAGGTGAGGAAAAGAGGCAAACATTTGATTTAAAAGTCTAGAAAGATAATCCATAGAAAGAATGAAGATAGTAGGAGACAGTGGATCTCTTTGTTTAATTCCCCTTGAGGCAGTGAAGAACCCATGTATTTTACCATTGATTAAGATGGAGTCATTGTTAATACAAAGCCACCTTCTTACCAAGGTCATAAAGGCCCCAGAGAAACCCCTAGCATTTAAAGTGTCCAAGATAAAATTACAATTGATAGTATCATAAGCTTTATGGATATCCAATTTCAGAATGAGATTGCTGCCTCTACACTTTCTGTCAAGGTCCAGCAATAACTCCTGTGCCAAGAGAATATTATCAGAGATTTGTCTCCCTTTCACAAATGCTACCTGGTTATTACAGATAAGTTGTTGGAGGTGAGGTTGGAGCCTGTTGTTAATAACCTTGCTGATAACTTTAGACAAGACATTTGTTAGATTGATAGGTCTGAAATCTCCCCACCCAATCCTGCTAGAATTTTTGGGAATCAATGTTATAGTGGAAGCAGTGAAGTAATTAGGGGGATCCATACCTTTAAAGAAGCATTGTACAGCATCAACCACCTCCCCATTGATGATATTCCAAGTAGTTTTATAGAATTTGGCAGTAAAACCATCTGGGCCAGCCACCTTTTGGTCATCAATAGAGTCCAGTGCTGCTTTAATTTCCCCTTCCATAGGAATCTGAACAAGGTCCAAGCTTTGAAGATAATCAATGCACTAAGAGAAAAGTTCCACCTTGATAGGAGCTCTCTCAGTGGACTGATCCATAAAGATATTCTGAAAATAATTAACTGCATCAATGGCAATGTCCTCAGCATCAGTTACTACCTTACCATTAGAATCATGTATGGAAAGAATCATGTTATTCTTCCATCTGAAATTAAATACAAGCATGATAATAGCTTGTGTTTCTATGTCCATCAATAAATCTGGTGACTGCTGCTTTTTGTTTCAAAAAACATTCAGTATAATTGAAAACATTCATTTCAAAAAACATTCAGTATAATTGGTTTGCATTAACAGTTCTTCACTGGCTTTGTGTAGACCAGCTTCAGAATTTAAGCCCATTTGGAAATTCTTTTCCATCCTGATAACATTACTTTGGGCAGTGGTCAAGTTCTAATTAATATTGCCAAATGTTTCCCAATTCCACTTCTTAAGATGAGCAGCCACCTTTTTCTGCAGGATCCACAGTTTTACCCAGGGATTAGAATTCCCTTCAGCCCTCCAAAACTAATAAACTTCTTCAACAAACTGAGGGTGAAGAGTCCACATGTTTTAGAATCTGAAAGGAACATTTTTTGGCTTTTCAGCATTTTGGATAGTACATAACAGTGGTCTATGATCAGAACCTGCCATAGCCAGATGAGTAATGATAGTGCAAGGGAAGGTTTGAACCCATATAGAGTTCCCCATCATTCTATCCAGCCTCTCCCACATGGCACCTCTTCTCCAAGTGAAGTCTGGCCCTTGGTACCCCAAATCAAACAACTCAGCCTCAGAGAGAAAGTCATTGAATCTGTTTATTGTAGAGACAGTGGGTGGTCTGCCACCTTTTCTTTCACCAAGAAAGGAAAGACAGTTTAAGTCACCCCCCAAAATCCGAAAAGAGTTTACAGCTTGTCCAATAGGAATCAACTAATTCCATAAGGTGGCTTGGTTGCTGGCAAGGCTACTGGCATAAATGAAAATGGCATAGCCAACTTGAGCTCCAATATAGAATTGTATGTGAATAAACTGAGAATGATCTATCAAAACAGACCAATGTAATTCGGCGCTAGCAAAAAGCCAAATTTATTATTGGAGTTAGAAAAATGATCAAATTGAGGGAACTTCCTTTGAATTTTTTGGGAATTTTTAGTAACTAAAGGTTCAAGAATGGAAAAACACCAAACTTTATGGACTCTCACTACTTTTTTTAATCTTTTGAGAGAGTAGGGGTGAGCAATACCCCTAATGTTCCAAACAAGAAACTTAATCATTGAGAGAAGGTCCTCCATTTCCCCCTAGTCCTTGGATGATGATCCAAAGTAGTTGGGCCCTCCAAAGGTTGTTTAAATTCTAACTTGCCTTTTTCCTTTTTATTGCTTCTTTGAACTTGCCAATCTTCAGTTAAGACATCAGTCAAACTGTCAATTCTCTGGTCTTCAACTCTAATTGGATTAATACTGATTAAGTTGTCATCAAGCATAATATTTCTCTTCAAATTTCTGTTAATGTCAATGTCTTCCTCTTGCTCCACAGCACTACTATTGGGTTTAGCCCCAATAGTATTTTCAACAGTAGAAGCAATTTCAACAGCTGCCACTACCATTTCATCTGTTTCTACTGGCCCCAACAGTTATTATTCATAGATTTCCTTGAAGGAGGATGAAGCCTATAACACCTTTCCACATTATGACCAAACATTTTATAATGTTGACAATAAACTAGCTTTTGTTCCATTACTATTTGCTGCCAAAATCCTTTTTCAGAAGTACCAATCCACACCCTTTCTATATTAGGCAGGGAGATGTCCCTTTCAACCAAAACTCTAGCACCAGCAGGTCTAGCCATATTAAAGGTAGGGGCATCAATTTTCAGTGGGCAGCCAAGCACCCTACTGATGCTGAAAAGAACATTTTGATGGAAGTACTGAATGGGTAGGTTAAGGAATTTTAACCAAATAGGAACAACAGGGGGTTCCTTTGAGGGATCAAATTCAGGTGTCCACTTCATTACCTTAATTGGAACACCATTAATAATTAGATTTTGTTTGACAAAAACCCTTGCATAATCCTCTTCATTAAATAATGAAATTAGCAGGTGTCTTCCATCAATTAGACCCAGCCTCCAAGCACTTGTTAATTTCAAATCCCCAAAGAATTTCCTTACCAAATATATTTTAGGGTGGCCAAACTGGAATTTGCCAACCAGAGTGAATTTAACTGTTTCATTGAGCTCATTAATTTCCTGAGGGGAGGAGATAATTGCAGGTTCCCCATCCTTTACTCCTAAAGGATTAACAAAGAGGCAAACACCCCTCCCAGCAGCAACATCATGTAAACATTGAGGGAAAACAAGATGTTCAAAGGATTTAGGCACTTCCAAGCCACTACCCACAACTTCAACAAAGGTAGCCTTGGTCCATTGGGAAAGAGAGAAAAACCCCCAAACAGCAGAGACCAAAAGCCAACAGAAGAGAGAAGCAAAATCAAAGCCTCAAAAAGTATCAATAAAAATTGAGAACCAGGAAAACCAACAAGGAAAGGGAAGGCCCCGGAAAAAATAGTAGCTAACAACAACTTTATCAAAGGAACAGTAACACAAACTTGAAACAAAAACTTCCCAGACAAAAACCAAAACCACCACAAACCCCAGGGAGATCTTGAAGAGAAGGCAAGCGTCACTCAGGTCTAAAGCACCTTCAAGCCGCTCTATCACAGCCAAAACCCTAGCAGAGCACAGCTAGGTCCAACCGCCAACATCCTGTATAGCAATCTCACCAAAGTCTACCAAATATGTTCTGAGCTATAGAACTGCTCTCTGTGCTGTCAGTGCTCCCGATTGTGTGTCTATATATATATATATATATATATATATATATTTGTGTGTGTGTGTTTTAACAATTTTTTGTGATGATGGTTCATCTTCTAAAGTCTGGTATTCCTGGAAGAATGTTTGGAAGGTTTGGGAGGTTGGAGGGTTGGGAATCAAAGAACTTCACCATATAACTAGAATTAATTTTATAAATTTGTGGTTCAAATTTAGAGTGGGCACAATTCTTGGCTAAAAAATATTGTCGTTCTTATCATTCCTTTTCTATTAATTGGAAAATTGGTGAAAAAAAATATTGAAGGCTATGATCAATGCTAGAATAGATGCCTCTAGGTATGTCGATTGGGATATTAGGAAAGGCAGAATATCTTCTTAAGAGGATAACTGGGTTGATTTTGATATTTGTTGGTTAGATGGTTAGCAAACTTACGAAACACATTTAGTCTCTGATTTTTGGAGAGATGAAACTTGGAACATGCATCATATTAAGTTGTTGGGTCACAATATTGAGGTAATCTCAAAAATCCCAATAGAGATATCTAAAGAAGATAAATGTTTACTTACTCGTCCAAAAAACATATTTATATCCAAATTTACATATGTCAATTTACATCATTTTGAAAATGTTATGTGGGGAACTAAATTTTAGAGTAAAGCTCTATACACTTCCATGCATTTTTTTTATTTGGAGGCACTATAATGGGCCATTTCTTGTTGTGACATTCTTAAAATAAAAGTATTAAGATTGGCTTCACAATGTTGGCTTTGTAAGGAGGAGGAAGAATCTGCTAATCACCTTCTTTTTCAATGTATCTTCTCTATGCCGATTTGGAGTTAGTATCCTGATATGTTTAATAGTAATATCCCTTCTAGTTGGAGGAATGTTTAGGATTGTTGTGTGCACTGTGCTTCTGGATACCCTAATAAACATTTTACGGGTTGTTTTCCTTATAAATGATGTGATTTTTATGGATGAATAGAAACTCCAATAAGCGGAAGGATATGGAAGTTATTGCTACATCTACTAATTTAGACATTTTAGCTCACTTAAATAAAGTTAAATGCATGTTTATGGGAGAGTTTTTTTGCTAACAACCCCTTTTTTGTGTCTAGCTCTATTAAGTTGGTTAGGTGGTTTATACACCAAAAAAATGTGCAATTTTTTTTAAAAACTTTATGCTTAAATTTGGTGATATTGCACTTTAAAGAAGGGTATTTTCATTTTTTATTGTAGGTATATTGACTTTAGACATTTGGATAAAAAAGGAGCAAAAAGGAGAAAATTTGGAGTCAAAATGAAGTTTTTCAACAGTCTGGTGTTAGAGGCTCCATTATACAAAGAATTATTGCCAGAAGCGCCATTTTACATAGAAGTGGCGCTAGAGGTTCAAAAATTCAAAGAACAGCATGGAACTTCAATACACTAGTGCCAGAGTTGCCAAAGATGAATTAATATGGAGTAAGGCTGTTATCGACAATTTTTTAGCGGTTCTAGAATGGTCCAATCAATTTAAGCGTCCCATGAGTGAATCAAAGCATCTAGACACTTTGGAAAGGTTCTTGAATGAAGATATATGTCTCTTTGATGAAGGGACTTGTCTCTTGATGTGATAAGGTGTGCCTTTTGGGAAAAGGAGAGACAGTTTTGAATTCTTTTTGAAAGGAAGACTGGACCCAATTAAGTCTAGCGTGAGAGGAGTCTAGAGATTCTTGCAAGAGGTTGAGGAGGAGAAGTCTAAGTGTAGCCTGAGAGGGAGAGAGATGTGGAGAAGAGTTAGATTTTTCATGTAGAGTTGTAAGAGGATAGGGAAGGTGAGAGATTTCTTCTTCATTACATTTCTAAGAGAGAATTGAGTGTGATTGTAAAGAGAGGAAGTGCTTAAAGGGAACTTCAAGTAAGTTTCTTGAGAAGGAGTTCGACATAAGTTGTGTTATTTCCTTTCTTTTTGTTGTAAACTTATTTATATATATATAATCTATGTTTCATTGCATCCTTCTCATGACTTTTGAGTAGTCTTCTTTAAGTCTTCTTTATCCTTTTCTTTATCCTTGTCCCTACAATGAGATATGATTTTGTGAAGAATTAATTTTGTTATGTAATGTTTTAAATGTCAATAAATTGTAATGATTCAAACTTTGAGCTTCATTTACTTTTCAATCTGGCCAATTGAAATGTTAAAATTTGTTGAAAAACATATGATTCAAAAGTGCTATGCTTTCTACAATAAGGTAAGACTCACATTCAATCTCATGGGTGAGAATGTAGTTCATGGGGTTGAGTGCAAATAAATAGGGAAATATATTTTGATGGGTGCAGAATTGGAGATTTTATGGTGACAAACTAAAATCCCCAATTTGGTCCGGTTGCTCGGAAACTAAAGCAAAATTATTAGCCCCTAGGAGAAGAAGAATTGAGAGCTCTAAAGTGGCAGCCATTATCCTCTCAACCTAACCACAGATTTACGGATCAAACTTTGGATTAGTCAATGTTCTTTATGCACTCTCAGAGGGTAAAGAATAGGATTTCTCCTATTTGGCACAACACTATTTTATATATAATTTTAAATGATTTTAGATACTTCACAATCCATAAGCTCATTATAAAGGGGAAGGATGACTTCTTAAATTTGACCTTTTCATTACAAAACTTTGTTTAGTCTTAGTAAGTTTAAATTTGAAGTTTAGAGATAAATTTAGTTAACTTAGTTCTTTTAACTGCATTTTGTTTAGCTTACATTATAGCTACTTTAGATTTATTTTGCATACTTAAGGTTTTATAGTTTGAATATTGTGTTTTACATTGTAACCATAAGAATTTCAAACCCCCTATAGGATCGATACTTAGGACTCCATTAGAGCCCTTTATTATGTGAGTGATATGTATACTGGCGTTATTATTACAGTTTTGCAGCTTCAAGATTTTAAATTTTAAAACTATTTATACTCAAATAATTTTTATTGTGATTAAACTGTATATATACTATTTGTGTCATCGTGTGTGCTTTGTAGTATTGAAAGATATTTACAACGCACCACAAAAACACTGCACTAAGTTTTTGGAGTTGTTGCCGAGGACTAACTGTAAATTACTTTATAATTTAGAATATTTTATTTAAATTAAAAATTTATTGTATTTTAATTAATATTTTTATATTTTAGTGTGTTTACTTATTTTAATTGCTTATTGTGTTGTGTATATATAGTTTAAGACCTGAAGGTTTAGTACCATATGATTCGAAGTTAGAAAGAATTATTAGAAAAATTTTAGAACAACAAAAAGAGTTAGAAAATTTGAAAAAAATGGCTACAAACTTAAATAATCCTAGAATGAAAAATGAGCATCATCAGAGAACTCTAAGAGATTATGTTAATCCTAGAGCAGATGAAATTCATTTGCTGTAGCTTGGCACGCCTGAAAATTCCCTACTTTTTCATATATGTTTTATACTCAATTTTAATGATTTTTAATGATATTACACTTTAAAGGAAGGTATTTTACATATTTTTTGTTTTAGGTACAAGAAATAGACTTTTGGAGAAAATGAAGCAAAAATAGTGCAATTTGGAGTAAAAATGAGTAAGAAAGAAAATTTTGACTTGACACATTTCAAAATGTCTTTTTATACTTAATCTACTTTACATTTCTTAAATATTTTTGATTGAAATTACAATTTAAAGAAAGGCTATTTTCATTCAAAGAAAGGTTATTTTCTAAAGAAAGGTTATTTTCATGTTTATTTTGTAGGTACATCTGTTAGGAGCAAAACATAACCTAAACGGGGCAAAACGGAGCTGAAATAGAACCAAACAGTGTTACTTTTGGAGAAAATTTGTGAGTGAATTTTGAATTCTTTTTGAAAGTAGGTAGCCCATAATTAAGAAGTATAAGAGTCTAGGGCTTGAGGGTGGCGTGAGATAGAGAGGAAGGCTTTAGAGAAGAGAGGATTCTCTTTTAGGGTTGTAAGAGGAGATGGAATGTGAGAAATTTCTTCTTCATTACATTTCTAGGAGAGAATTGAGTGTGCTTGTAAAGAGAGAAAATTCTTAAAGGAAACTTCTAGGGAATTGCAAGGAGTGCAAGATAAGTTGTGTTCTTCACCTTTTTTGTTTTGTAAACCTCTTTTTATTTATGAAATTTGTATTTTGTCGTATCCTTATCATGTACTATGAGTAGTCTTCTTTATCTTTCTCCCTATACTAAGATTTGGTTTTGTGAAGACATAATTTTGTTATGGAGGGTTTTTAATATCAATAAATTATGATGATTCAAACTCTGATCTTCATTTATTTTCGATTTGGCCAATTGAAAGGTTAAAATTTGTTGACAAACATAAGATCCAAAAGGGTTATGCTTTCTACAATATGGAAAGAATCACATTCAATTTTATGGTTGAGAATGTAATCCATGGGGTTGAGTGCAAATAATTAAGGAAATATAATATGTTGGATGCAGAATTGGAGTTTTTAAGGTGATAGATTAAAATTCCCAATTTGTTCCAGTTGAACTAATGTGAGATTGTTAGCCCATAGGCGAGAGAGAAGTGGGAGCTCTGGAGTGAGAGCTGGTATCCTCCCAACCTACTCACAAATTTAGGGACCAAACTCTAGATTAGTCTTAGTTCCTTATGCACTTGACAAAGG
Source organism: Phalaenopsis equestris (assembly GCF_001263595.1). NCBI lineage: Eukaryota > Viridiplantae > Streptophyta > Magnoliopsida > Asparagales > Orchidaceae > Phalaenopsis > Phalaenopsis equestris. Next base: position 23,173 of record NW_018252071.1, on the reverse strand, counting down.
GTAAAGAAAAGATTGCTCCTATTTGGCAAAATACAATTTTATCCATAATTTTAAATGATTTCAATTGCTTCACTAACCATGTACTCATTGTAAAGGGGAAGGATGCTTTTATCAGAAAACTTTGTTTAGTTTTAATAAATTTAACTTTGAAGTTTAGAAATTAGTTTAGTAAACTTAGTTCTTCTAGTTACATTTTGGTTAACATTCATTAAACCCATTTTAACTTGTCTTTCTTACTTTAATTTTCTTAGCTTGAATATTGTGATTTATGTTATTATCATAAGAACTTCCATCTTCCAAACTAAGACTTGATAGTAGTATACTAGAATTAACCTAAGGGATTACTTACTGTGCTTCTCTGTGAGATCAAAACTGGTGTTTTTAAATATGAATTGAAGTGATGCTTGCACTTGCATAGAACCACTAGTGTGTAACATATTTTATATATTTTATAATATTTTGATTTTGCACATCAACTACTTAATATATATTGGGTCAAGATTTTGGCCATATTTTTGCAAGCAAAATTACTGTGTAAGTTTGGGACGGGTCAAGTTTTTGGCACTATTACGAGGGATTTAAACTGACATAAAACACGAAAATAACACACACTAGGGGCGCAAGTTTTTTGTGTTGTTGTTGAGGAATCTTCGGTAAGAAATTTAGGAGAATTTTAGTTAAGACTATAAGACTTAGATTTCGAATTTATAGTATTATTGAATTTATAGTATTATTATATATTATAGTATTATTATATAGTGTGTTTAATTTTTATGTGTTTATTTTAAAGAAAATCCAAAATACCAAAAAAATTTTTATATCTTTCATTTTAGTTAAGTCTTTAGATTTGTATGCATAGTTCATGAGCTGCACACCTAGAATATTACAAGTCACATTTGGAGAGAAATTTTGGGAGAGATTTGAAAAGTCTCCATTAATTTAATGTAGTAATGGCAGATCAAAAATATAATGAATATTCATATTTGGATTATAATGCTATCAGCCCTAAGAGAGTGACAAATTTTCAAGAAGTTATGCTTACAATTTTAATTTCTCAGGTTGCAGATATTGAGAGAAAGTTAGATCATTACATTGAAAATTATTCTCAAGGACCCTCATTTATTAAGGAAAATCTATTTGGACAACTGATTGAGCGTAACTATTTTGAAACTAGTAATGAGATATATAATCCTTATTCTGATTATTACAATCCAGGTTGGAAAAATCATTCGAATTTTAATAAGAATAATAATTTTGAAGGAGAAAACCAATTTTGGGAAGATAATCAATTTCATCGGACATGTAATTGGAATAATCAGAGTGATTTTAATGATTAACTTTCTTTTCCTCATAATTTTAACTTCAACCACAAAATGAGGAGAAATATTTATTAGAAGAGGTTGCAATTCAAATGAAGAGTGAGATGGAAAATCAAGAGGTCATATAAATGAATATTGAAAACCAACAGGGGCAGATTATTAATGTAATTAACAATTACACTCCAGAGATTTTACTAGTGACCCTGAGATAAACCCTAAGGAGATGAATGATGAGCAATATAAAATTATTGAAATAATATTTAGAAGAGAATTCGAGCATATGTTTTAAAAGAACTTTAAGTTGAGAGATGAGGATAAGGAGATTTAAAAACAAACAAAAATAATTTCTAAGAAATTAGAAAAAATATTTCCTCAACTAAGATAAATATAGAAAGACAACCTCTACCATTTATTAAGTACCAAGGGGAATTGAAATACAACCCTGAACAAAAGAGTAACCTAGAAGAATTTGAATTATCTAGAGAGAATTTGATCTAAAATTTGGGAGATCATGAAGTATCTTATAAAGATCCATTTTTTATAAAATTTAAGGATGATATTAATACAAACATTGAGAAAATCACTAGAAGAATATTATATCTAGAAAGAAATATGAGGAACAAGAATATGAATTGATCTGAAAAGGAAGAGCTGAAAAAAATTAAATTTGAGGACTTTGTAGAAATCCTTGGATCTGTGATACACCAAAAATATATACAATTTTACACCCATATTTTATAGTCATTTTTGGTCATATTGCACTTTAATGGAAGATATTTTTCATGTTTTATTGCAGGTTGTTGATTTTTAGGACTCGGAACAAAAATGAAGCAAAAAAATATGAAATTTGGAGTCAAAATGGAGTTGTTAAAAAATTGTTCAGTGTTGAAGGCGCCAGACTAGGCGCCGACGGTGTCGTTTGACAAAGACCGCGGATTTAATTAAATGGTAACTGGCGTCGATGGCGCCAGTGTCAGTGTATACCTGTTTCTAGAATATTCAACAAATTTGGACACTTTTTGAAGAGTTTTTGGATGCAACTATTGGAGAACCGACCCTAGGCTCTATATACAGTCAAAATTGATCAGAAATGACTCTCGTTTGCCCCCCTTGGCACCTCTTCACCCCCTTTCGTGTCACTTTACTTCCTTTCAGGCCATTCTGCACCATTAGTGATTTATTTTCTTTATAGTTTTGAGTTTTTATGGTGAGTTTAAGTGTGAATTACTCTCTAAATAGTTTTGGAGAGGAAGAGAAGTGAGAGATTTCTTCTTCCTACAATTCTTAAGAGGCTACAAGGGATTTTCTTTGAGAAAGAGTTTCAGATAAGTGTTGTTTATTTATTATTATTGTATGAACTTTCTTTTATATATGAAATTTGTGTTTTTTTGTATCTTTCTCATGAAGTCTGAGAAGATTCCTTTATCTTTCTTCGTACTCTGAGATGTCGTGAAATGAAGAGATAATGTAGATGTGCCAATGTTAAACTTTAAAATAAATTGTGATGGTTTTTCAACCATGCTCTTAATTTACTTTTTGATCTGGCCAATTAAATTGTTAAAATATGTTGTGAAGGATATGATCTGAGAAATGGAGTATGAGTTCTACAATAGAGTGAGAATCACATTTAAGTCCATGAAGAAGTATTTTGTTCATGGAATTAAGTGCAAATAAATAGGGAGAATTGGAGATTTAGGTGTAGAATTGGAGATTTATAGAGTGACAGACTAAAATCCCCAATTCAATCTTATTATTTAAAGAACTAAAGCAAGATTTAGGCTTCATGGGAAGAGAAGTGGGAGCTTTGGAGTGGGAGCCAGTATCCTCCAAACCTAGCCACAGATTTAGGGACTAAACCTAAGATTAGCCAATGATTTTCTATAACAGTAAATCAGGGTAGGGAATTAAAATTGCTCCTATTTGGCACAATAAAAATCTAAACCATTTATCTCATCTCATTTAACCAAAAACTCATTGTAGTGGGAAAGATACTTTTTCATATAAGAAAACTTCATCACGTAAACATAGTTTAGTAGTTGCTGTTTTTAAACTTTGCATTTAGATTTTGCTAGTTGTTAATAATTTAGTTTGGATAGTATCTAAAACATTCAAAATTAGTGACAGTAATTTTATTTATTTCTATGAATTTTCTAGTTAATTTAACAACTTAAATAGAAAGTCTTATATTACTTGATAACCATACGTATATTTGCTTAGAATCACAACATTAAGTGCTGAACATTATTATTAATAAAATACCACATCAAGTTTTTGGCTTCATTGTAAAGCGGAGTCAATATAAATTTTACACAACTATATTTTCCAGGATCAATCTATAAAAGATGGGATGATTGTTCAAGAACTACTTAAATGGAATTTTTATCCTAGTGAAATCATTTGTCGGACTGGCAACATTAAACAAAGTACTTTATTAGAGGAAACTCATAGTTTTCAGTGTGTTTTGATTTAGCTTGCTTGAGAGTTATTATTGTTAGTGTTGTACTGTGTTTGCTTTAGTGTGGACTGATCAGTTTAATTGATGATTAGTGGATGTTTGGATTGTTTGTGATTTGATTTGATTTTTGTGTGTTATGAGGGAGGTGACTCCTTAAATTCTTATTATGGCTAGACTTATATATTCTCTTGTAGTAGTTGGATTAACGAGTCCACTACGACTTGGCTCTCACCCGGACTTAAATTTTACAAGAGACATCATTAATTTTAACTGCGACAATTCCATCGCAATTTTGTTAACTCTTTTCTCTGACTTTACTTTCATTTGATAAAAATAGCTAACCTAATTGATGAGTAACGTGTGGATGAATTTACAATATCCTTATAACTGCTATAGGAACTTAATTATTTGGATAAGGTGTACCTGAGGTTGGTGCACGTGAATCAATATATCAGGGATAATCTTATCTTTGGGATTAGAGTCTACAAAATCATTTATAAGTACCCAATATACCTGTGTAGTGATTTCGTTAGAAATTGGAAGTTAGTGAGATGCAATGAGTTAAAGGAGGAATTGACCTCATTTATCATGTGTGATTATGTTTGTGTTACAAATATATAAAGATTTGTAGAACACAAATATATATTTTCCTATGTTGATACCTGCTCTGCTTGTTAGACCTTACTTTCCATTTTGTTGAACATGTTTTAGTTTAGACTTTCATTCTATTGCATATTGTTCTGTCCTGATGAATACTTGTAGTTATTTGTGATAGATAGAATTTATGAATGTTTTTCTTCTTACTTATATTTTATGTAGTGAATGTTATACATGTTTAAAATTAAGTTTGGGGGTAGGAAGAAAAGTAAATTTTACATTTAGTATACTTCCTTGTAGTTTAACATTATTGCAAGCATGTTTTAGGCTAGATTTACTTTCTCCTGTCGTCATTCTATCTTGATTATGCACGTCTATGAATTTGATAAGATGTTGTAGTAGTTATTAAATTCAACTTTTACTTTTTATTCCTTCTATATTTTATGGAATTAAGTGTAAAATATTTAGTAGTTCAAGTGTGGGGGATATTTTTTTTTTTTAAAATAAGTAAATTAAATTTTATTTGTCTTAAATTAACTATACTTTTAAATTAATTTAACATGACCTTAGATATTACAGTTTAACTTTAAATTACTACATTTATGTTTGTAAATATTATGATAAATTTAGGTAAAAATTTTTAATAACGTAAAAATTTTTAATAACTAAAAATTTTTAATAACGAAGGTCAATTCTAATGTTAAAGATATTTGGTATGAAAGGATAAGACCATGTTTTCTATTTAAAGTAAGAGAAAATGAAATTTTCAAGTATTAATAATCACAGAGTTTCATGTAAGAAGAAAAGAATGAGTCTTTATGAAAAATCATCAAAACTAATATGAATTTATAAAGTAAAGAAAGGTAAGAAGTTTTAACCTTAAGAAGAGAATAGTTAAGTTCAAAATTTTTAAAAGATATCTAGATATAGTAATCCTCAATTGAAAAAGAAAAAGAAAAGAAAAAGAAAAGAAAAGAAAGATTAAAAAATCATGAATATAAAAAAAAGAAAAGAAAACAAGAAAAGAAAAGAAAAAGAAAAGAGAAAAAAAATGTGAGGAGAAGTTTGAGGAGATGCCTAATAAAAAATTGGTGTCACTTGAATCAACTTGAGGAAAAGGCTTTATTACATTTTATAAACTTGTATTTAAGTATTATCAACCTTAATAGTAAAGTTTTTATGAAATTCATTTTCATATGGATATTTTAAGTATCCTTGATATATCAAATTACAGTTCTTCTTGAAATGAATGGAAATTCAGAAATCTTAGATTTAATTACTAAGTATTCTTATACTTATAGTCTTAATCTAAGTTATTAAATTTTTTTCTTAAATTATAATATTTTATTTATTAAATTAAAGTATAGAAGTTTATAATTTAATCTCTATCCTAAGTCATATTTTTATGTAGTCAAAAAGTGAGTTGAGGACAAGTAACATTTAAGTTTGGGGGATTTTCAGACGCCTAAAGCTTACCATTTTTTTCATATATATTTTATGCTCAATTTTTATGATTTTTAATTATATTACATTTTAAAGGAAGGTATTTAGCATATTTTTAGTTTCAGGTACAAGAAATGGACTTTTGGAGAAAATGAAGCAAAAATGGTGCAATTTGGAGTAAAAACGAGCAAGAAAGAATATTCATAGTTGGCACTTTTTGATATGTTTTAATATGCTTAATCTACATTACATTTCACACATGTTTTTGAATAAAATTACACTTTAAAGAAAGTTTTTTTTCATGCTAATTTTTTAGGTATATTTGTTAGGAGCGAGAAGCAACTGAAACAGGGCAAAACGGAGCTGAAACGGAGCCAAGTGGAGCAAAATGGTGGAGCTGTTGTAGAGTGGCACCTAAGGTGCCAAATTTGGCACCATAGGTGCTAAAATCTAGAGAAATAACACTAAAGGAGCCATAACTAGTGTCATAAGTGCCAGAGACGATATAAGATAGATTAAGGCTACTCGTGATGAATTTTGAGCAGATTTTGAAAGCTCAAAATGTTTCGAACACCCAATGGAGTGATTCAATGCATTTGGACACTTTGGAAGGCTCTTTAATGAAGCGATATGTCTCTTAAATGAATGAACATGTCTTTTGGGATTCAAATTGTGTGACTTTTGGAGAGAATTTTGGAGGAAATTTTGAATTCTTTTTTAGAGGAGGCCCCCTAATTAAAAAGAAGAGGAGTCTAAGGCATGAGGGTGGCGTGAGATAGAGAGGAAGGCTTTAGAAAAAAGAGGATTTTCTTCTAGGGTTGTAAGAGAAGAGGGAAGGTTAGATATTTCTTCTTCATTACATTTCTAGGAGAGAATTCAGTGTGATTGTAAAGGAAGAAAGTGGTTAAAGGGAACTTTTAGGGATTTGCTTGGGAAGGAGTGTGAGAAAAGTTGTGTTCTTTCCTTTTCTTATTTTATTTTATATGAAATCTGTGTTTTGTCATATCCTTCTCATGGATTCTGAGTAGTCTTCTTTATCCTTCTCCCTATAATGAGATTTGGTTTTGTAAAGAACTAATTTTGTTATGAAAGGTTTTTAATGTCATTAAATTGTGATGATTTGAAGTCTAATCTTCATTTACTATTTGATTTAGTCAATTGAAAGGTTAAAACTTGTTGAGAAACATAGGATCTGAAAGGGCTATGCTTTCTATAAAAAGGTAAGAGTCACATTCAATTTCATGGTGGAGAATGAAATTCATGGGGTCGAGTGCAAATAAATAAGGAAATATACTTTCTTAGACACAGAATTGGAGATTTTAAAGTGATAGATTAAAATCCCCAATTTGGTTTAGTTGATTGAAAACTAATGCGAGATTGTTAGTCCCCAGGCGAGGGAGAAGTGGAAGCTCTAGAGTGAGAGCTGGTATCCTCCCAACATAACCACAGAATTAGGGACAAAACTCTCGATTAGTCAATGTTCTTTATACACTTCAAAGAGAGTAATGAATATGATTGCTCCTATTTAGCACAATACAATTTTACATAAAATTTTAAATGATTTTAGTTACTTCACTAACCATGTACTCATTGTACAGGGGAATGAGGTTTTCTTAATTTTAAACTCTTCATCATAAAATTTTTTTTAGTCTTACAAAATTTAACTTTGAAGTTTAGAAATCTGTTTGGTAAACTTAGTTCTCTTAGTTACATTTCTGTTAGCATTCATTAAACCTATTTTTAATTGTTTTTCTTACTTTATTTTTTATAGTTTGAATATTGTTATTTATGTTATCATCATAAGAATTTCCATCTTCCCCATCTTCCAATCTAAGACTTGATAGTAGTAGACTGGAATTAGCCTAAGGGATTTCTTGGCTTCTCTGTGGGATCGATACTAGAGCTTTTAAAGAAAGCCCAATATGACTTCAAGCAATAAATTCACTTGAGTAGAACCACTAGTTTGGGAACTATTTTATATATTTTATAACATTTTGATTTTTCACATTAACTACTTAATAAAAATTGGGTCAAGATTTTGGCCATATTTTTGGAAGCTAAATTACTGCGTAAGTTTGGGACGGGTCAAGTTTTTGGCACTATTATCAGGGATTTAAATTGACATAAAACACGCAAAAAAATAACACACATCAGGGGCGCATCATAGCTGCTAATTCATTTTAGCTTAAACCAAATGGTACAAAATAATCAATTTGGGGGAACACCGACTGAAGATCCTATCTTACATATTTCTAATATTCTAGAATTATGTGCTTCATTTAAATATGATGGAGTGTCGAATGATGTCAACAGACTTAGACTTTTTCCTTTTTCATTAAGGGATCAAGCTAAGATGTGGTTAAACTTGTTAGCAACTGGATCTATCAGAACTTGGGGAGATTTATCACAAAAAATTTTATTTTAATATCTCCCACCATCAAAAACTACTAAGCTTAGGAATGATATTACATATTTTTGTCAGTTTGAAGGAGAATCAATTTATGAAGCTTGAGAACTATTTAAAGATCTTCTTAGGAAGTGTCCACAATATGTGTTGCTAGATTGGTTAATAATTCAAAATTTTTATAAAAATTTTTAATTCAAAATTTTTATAATGGATTGGTTGGATCACTTAGATTTATAATTGATGCTGCTACTGGTGGATCATTAATGTCAAAACCATTAAATGAAGCATATTCTTTAACGGAAGATCTCACTACTACTAATTTTTAATGGCCCTTTGAAAGGGTAACTAATACACCTAAAATATATAGTATTTTTTGACACATTTTTATAGCTATTTTTGAGATATTGCACTTTAATGGAAGGTATTTCTGTGTTTATCTGTCAAGTACAAGTAAAAAGGTGAATAATGCTAAAAGGAGTGAAAAAGGATCAAATTTGGAGCAAAAATGCAAAAATGGTGCAAAAGTGGCTCCTAAGTGCCAGATTAGGTGCTTACGCGCTGATGAAACAGAGAAGGTCGCGCCTAAGCGCCAGAGGCCCCACGCTTAAGTGTCAGAGGAAGTTATTTAAAGGGTTAATTCATTTTACCAAATTTTAAAGGGAAATTTTTGGCACTTCGGCTAAAGAGGGTGGTTATGACCACTAGAAATGAAAATATGGTTAAAAGACTTGTGAAATGAGGCATCCCTTTGAAAATACATCAAATCAGGACACATTTTGAAGATATACCAAGGCACCGCTTGGAAAATTATAGAAGGTGGAAGTTGAGAGAAAAATGGGGGGAGTCCTGAGAAGTTCTTAAAATAGTTCATGGAGAAACTTTTAGAGAGATTTTTCAGGCACCACAAAATTACTTTTAGTTTTATTGTGAAAGTTAAGAGTGTTGTAAGAGAGAAGAAATTCAAAGGAACTTCAAGAGTTTGGTGGAGGATTTGAGATAAGTTCTTAGCTTTATTTTTAAACTACTTTTAGTTTTAATACAGACTTCTTGAGAATTGTTGTTGGGTTGACAATGGTTTTTTTTTTTAAACTAAAGTGTGGTTTTGTTTTCTCCATGGATTCTGAGTAGTTTTCTTTATCTTTCTTCTCAAAATGATAAGTAATTAAAGTGTTGGATGGAAGTTGTGGAGAGTATTAATCTTTAATGTTGGAAGAAGTTGTGATGATTTAATTTCATGTAATTCATTACTTCTTGATCTGGCCCATCTAGATGTCAAAATTTATTGTGAGAACATGTAAGAACCGGGATGGTATTGTCTCAGTCAACAATTGGAAAGAATCACATGAGGTTGTATGAATGAGAATGTAATTCATATGATTTAGTGCAAATAAATAGGAAAATAATCTTTGAAGTTAGAGGACTTTAGAGTGACAGGATAAAGCCCCAAACTTGATTTTTTATCTTAGGTTCTGATATGAGATGTTAGCCCTTATTTGGAGAAAATTGAGGGAACTCTAGAGTGAGGCTGTTATCTTCCCTGCCTAGCCGGACTTTAGAACTATTCAATATTCAAACTTTAAATTAGCTAAACTTTAAATTAGCTAATGTACTTTATAACATCTCTAGTAAGGGTAAAGAATAATATTTCTCCTATTTGGCACAACACAATTTGAATACTTTCACATCAAAATTCCTATACTTATTACTTATTCATATTAAGGAGAAATATATTTCATATTCAGTGCTTTTCTTTTACATAAACCGAAGTTATATTTAGAAGTTGTTTTTGTTTTGTCAAAATATCAAAAATACAAAAAAGAATTGAATTTTAATGACTATAAAAATATCTATAGCTTAAGTAATTGTCATTTTGAAATAAAAAAGTTTGTTATTTAGAAGTGCATATTGTGAACAATCCAAATTTACATTTTTCTAGAATTGTGCGCTACATTTAAATATGATGGTGTATCAGATGATGTCAAAAGACTTAGGTTATTTCCTTTCTTATTGAGGAATAAAGCTAAGATGTGGTTGAATTTGTTAGCACTTGGGGCTATCAGAACTTGGGGTGATTTAGCACAAAAATTCCTTGCTAAATATTTTTCATCATCAAAACTGCGAAGCTTAAAAATCAAATTACATAATTTAGTCACTTTGAAGGGGAATCTATTTATGAAGCATGGGAACTAATTAAAGAACTCTTAAGAAAGTGTCCACACCATGCTATACCAGATTGGTTAGTAATTCAAACTTTTTATAATGGATTAGTTGGATCACTTAGATCAATTATTGATGTCGCTGCTAGTTGTTCATAGATGTCAAAACCATTTCATGACACTTATGCTTTAATTGAAGAACTGGTTTAATTGAAGAACTATGCTTTAATTGAAGAACTGGCTACCAATAATTTTTAATGGCTTTCTGAGAGGGTAAATCCTAATAAAGTTATTAATTCTCATGAATTCGATGCATTTACTCTGTTAGCAAATCAATTTGTTATAATTTCAAAGAAATTAGACCAATTTGGAATGAATTTTTCTCAACCAATTTCTATAATTGAAGAAAATTCATGGAAGAGAATTCATCTGGGCAATTTGTGGATGTTCAACCTTCATATGTGACTTTAAATGCTATTAATAGACCGAATAACCCATATTCAAATTATGATAACCCAGGTTTAAAGAATCATCCCAACTTCAATTAAAATAATACTATGGGTGGTAATAATCAACAATAGAGGAATAATCAAGTAAACCTATTAGGAAACTGAAACAACCAAGGGAGTAATTATTATAGATCTACTTATCCTTCAGGTTTCAATAGCAATCCTCAATTTAATGAGAAGAATTTGTCTATAGAATAAGTGGCGTTATAAATGGGAAATCAATTACAAAGTCAAAGAGCTACAAGTAGAAATATTGAGAATCAAGTTGGACAAATCATAAATTCACTAAGTAATAGATCCCAATGAACACTTCCTATTAAAATTGAAATAAATCGAAAAGACCAGAATAAAGAGAAAGTAAAAGCCATTCAACTTAGAGGTGGAAGAGAGTTGGAAGAAAAGAAACTAAATTAGAGAGAGAAGAAATTGAAGAATCAAAAGAGTATGCTCCAAAAGATTCTGAAAGATATATTTCTCTGCTAAAAAATTGATTTGGAAAAGGCACCACTTTTATTTCCTCAGATACTTCGTCAACAGAAGTTGGATACGCAATTTTCAAAATTTATGGAAACTTTAAAGATGCTTACAATTAATATTATATTTGCTAAAGCTCTAGAACAAATGTCAAGCTATGTAAAGTTTATGAAAGATATTCTCAATAGGAAAAGTCAATAGGAAAAGGAAAAGGAAAAGGAAATTTAAAGATAATGAGACTATTGCACTTAGTGAGGAGTGCAGTGCTCGAATTCAGAAAAAGCTTTCTGAAAAGCTTGAAAATCCTTGCAGCTTTACAATTCCATGTGCAATAGGAGACAAATTTTATAGGAAAGCTTTGTGTGATTTAGGTTCAAGCATTAACCTTATGCCATTATCAATTTTTAAAAGATTTGTATTAAGAGAAATAACCCATACTACTATAACTCTGCAGTTAGCAGATCGTTCGATAACATACTCTAAAAGTGTTATAGAAGATGTTCTAGTGAAAGTGGATCAATTTATCTTTTCTGTTGATTTCATTATGTTGGATATGGAAGAATATAAAGAGATACCTATCATTTTGGGGAGATATTTCCTAGCCACAGGAAGTGCAATGATAGATGTGCAGAAATGGGAATTAACTGTGTTAATGATTAAACTATTTCTTTTAATATTTCAAGATCAATGAAATATGCTGCAAAAGGTAAAAATGATGAATGTTATAGAATGGATCTTATAGGATATCTGAGTGAATGTCATTTCAAAACTAATTATGAAGAAAACTCTGAAGTAAAAGATTTGGAACCCGAGCAAGAAGAGAAAATAGATCAATGTGAAGTTCTTTTTAAAGAAGATTCAAACTAGGTTCGAGAAAGTTTTGAAATTTTGGACACAATAGAAAAAGATAAATCATTTTGTCCATCAATTGAAAAACCTCATGAAACCTCACCATCAATTGAAAAACCTCATGAACTTGAGTTGAAGTTACTTCCTGATCATTTAAAATATGTCTTTTTAGGTGATTCCTCTACTTTACCAGTTATAATTTCCTCAAAGATAACATAGGAAAAATAAGAAAGATTAATGAAAATTTTTAAAAATTTTAAGAAAGCCTTTGCATGGACAATAGCTAATATTAAAGGAATCAGTTCTTCAATTTGTATGCATAGAATTCATATGGAAGAGAACTGGAAACCCAAGGCTGATCCTCAAAGGAGATTGAATCCTGTTATGAAAGAAGTTGTAAAGAAAAAAATTTTAAAGTGGTTAGATGCTGGAATTATCTACCCTATTTCAGATAATGCATAGGTTAGTCCTATTCACTGCGTTCCTAATAAAGGAGGAGTAAGTGTGATTGTGAATGAACATAATGAATTAATACTTACTAGATAAGTCACAGGATAGCGAATATGCATTGATTATAGAAAATTAAATCTTGTCACTAAGAAAAAACATTTTTGATTACCCTTTCTAGATCAAATGCTGGATAGACTAGCTTGGCATAAATACTTTTATTTTCTGGAAGGATATATTGGTTATCACCAAATTCAAATAACTCTTGAGGATCAAGAGAAAACATTTTTTAACAGACCTTATGGTACATTTGCTTTTATATGAATTGTGGGCTTAAAATAAGTGAATCATCATCAATTGTGGGCTTAAAATAAGTGAATCATCATCTTCCTAGCTTAAGCTCATCACTTCAGAACCATTTGATTTTGATTAACTTCCAATTCTTCATAATTTAAAAAAAATATTACTTCTTATCATGGAAAGGCGGCAAATGAGCTTCTACCTTTAACTCATTAAGTCTCAATCATCCAAAAGTACTAATTAAGATCAAAATTACCCATTTTTTCGTTTGGTTATTCCTAAATTTTGATTAAGTCACAAAAGTCTAAAATTACTATTTTTCCCTTGGGGCTCTCCACTTCATAACTCATTAAGCATAATTCAAATGACTTTGAAAAATTTAAAGTACCCTATCCATGGGTTAATTAAGACATCAAAGGAGAAAATGAGATTTTTTTTCAAATTTTAATTTAATTTAAATAATTATTTTAACTTAAAAAATAGGAATTTCAATATTAATTTATTTAATCAATCAAAATAAAGTTTTTTTTTATATGGGAAAAATATTAGAGGTTTACCTAGATCAGAGAAATAATTAGACAAAATTTCATGATTTTTCAAATTAAAATTTAATTTTTAAAATTTTTATTAATTTTAATGATTTAATTAAATAGAAAATATGTTTTAATTTCAAAAACTATTTTGTATATTTTTATTAAATGTCTCTGAGTCTAGAGAACTCAGAGAAATAAATATTATATTTTTTTAATTTTTAATTTATTTATTTTATTTATTTTAATGAGAAAATAAATAAAATACATTTTTTAGGCCTTTAAAATTTTATTTTTAGCTTAGAAAAATTGAGAAAAATATTTTAATGAGACATAAGAGATCAGGAAATAATTAGGGACATTTTGAAACATTTTTGTATTTTTGGAAATTTTGTAATGATTTTTATAGTTGAAAAATGAAGTATTTTCTAAAAATAAACTTTACTTTTTTAAGTGCCCCTATTAATTGTCCCTGTTCACAAGTAACACACAAAACCACTTTTAATAATTTTCATAATTTTCCTAAGTATATTTAATTTAATATAATCATTTTTGTACAAAAATATAATTTTCCTTATAAAATCAACTTTAGTACCAAAACTTAATCAAATATTTTTCAAATTTTATACTGAGTCAACATGAATTTTCTACACAATGTGGAATTGAATTTATTAATTTTTTATTAATATTTAATTTAAATAAATTAATACAATATATAGACATTTAATTAGTTATAGAAATACACAAAATTATTCAAACAATTGTGATGTTTTTCCTCCTATGACCACAGAAAACCTACTGAAATTTATCTCATAATTTTTCAGGTGATATTTTAGTTTATGTAATTAATTTAAGCTAAGTCATCTAAGCTTAAAAATTAGGGTTACAAGCACAGAGAAACTCTCTGACATTGGAAAAATTAGAGAATATCTCCTCTCTCATGAGGAATAAACTCTAAAAATCTCAAGCCATGATAAGTAATATTTAATCAAAATAAATTAAAATACCACAAAGACAATTTAATTAATTAAAAATCAGGGACTCAATAAATAATTTTTATTTTTATTCCACACTATTCTCCTCTGTTCACTATGCAAGAGGGTATTTTTAATTTATTTTTATGATTTTTCTATGCAAAGTTATGGATTTTTAAAGATCTGGTATTTAAAAAAATTAGAAAATCCCTATTTATCTACTTATTCATGTCATCCTATGATGGCTCTCAAAAGCCACGAGGTGCTCTGCCATTTGACTCTGTCAGACACCTCAGCGCCTCGTCAGCCCGTGATTTACGTACCATCTCCCCGTCCGGCTCCATCACGACCATTCAAACGATACATGCACGATCGAACAGCATCCGTTCATCATCCCCAACTGACCCAACCCGTAAGCCGTCCATACTAAAAACCTAAGATCTCGAGATAAACTTAACCAAATCACATGGGGTTTATTTCTACACCTTCATCTACTCAAGACGAACCTATTTATACGGTTGATCGAGCATGAAATATAGTATATACATATGGAGAATCAAATTAAGCTCAGGCTAGGGTTAGATTTTAATACCTTTGCCTGAGAAGGGTAGCCCGAATCAGATAGTTGGAGAAGCTTTTAAGGAGTCCAACAAACCTTTAGATGAGCTCCTAGGCTATGGTGAATTGTCTAGGTGTGATTTTGACCAAATCCATTTTCAGGTGTTGGGTCTAGGGCTATGTTAGATGGTCTTTGTAATGGGGCTTTTGTGGAGGATCAACTCCTCTTACTTTGGGGATGGTGGGAAGTAATTTAATTTAAAGTTTGGTGCACTGTGGAGCTGTGAAAAAAAGTGTGAAATTGGCCCTAAGTAGTGGCTGTGGGTGGCTGAGGGCATGGGTTTCACTTAAGGAGGTTTGGAGAAGCTCTGGTGAGATTTTGGTAGAGTTTCCCCTAAGTTTTGGACACTCTCCCCTTTGGTCATGAAGGGCTCCATTTATATCCATGGATGTCTGGTGGAGCTGAAAGCTTGGCAATTGGTGCAAGGTCATGCTGAGGTGGAGGGAAGAAAAGATAAAGTGGCTAATGGGGTTTAGCCAACTCAGAGAAGTTTAATTTTGGGTTTTGTCCACTTGAGACTCTCTTGGGCTTACTTTTTTTGGCCGCTAAGGTGGTGGCTAGCAAGGGTTAACTCACTTATGGGCTTAGAGAGGCCAGGGGGTGGCTAATGATGGTTAACCCCTAATGACAAGTGATGATGGCCAAGATATTTTGGTTTAGGATAAAAATAAGATTATATCCCTTAAATCAAGGGACCATTGGTTCATAGCTCATGTAGCTTGGGCTAGGTGATTCTAGCCTAGTCACTAGAGTCCAAATGGTGGTTGTAGTGACTTTGGTTTGATCAATTTGGCTTGGTTTGGTCAAATTTGGTACATGGGTTTAATTTTGGGCCATTTGGCTTGAAGTTGGGTTTAAATTTGGGATAATCTTGACATTGAGCTCAATTAATTGATCAAAATGGTATGGACGATTGTCACAAGGAGTTTAGAGAAAGGAGTTTAGAGAAAGTGTTGAGTGATTTTAAATTGATTTGGAAGTTCAATTTGAAGGATTTTTTATAAATTTTGGGGGTGTTGGGTTAGACTTAGGTTTAAGTTGGGCTAGAGTTTGGCTATGGCCCAATTGATGATTTAATTTCATGTGGGTGATTTCCCTGAAGAGTTTTGAATATCAATTGGGTGGAAGGATTATGGAGTTCAATTGGTAGAATTTTTGGACATGGATAATTTGGGGCAAAATTGGGGGTTTTGGTTCAAGTTGATTTTGAGTGAAATTGAGGCTTGACCAAGGCCAATTGAAGGTTTAATTTGATGTGGGGAAGTGTTGTAAAGAGTTTATGATTCAAAATTGGGGCAATTGAATACATTTGGGGGTTCAATTTGGTGAAATTTTGACTTAGGGTTAAATTTGAGCTTTTGGTTTGGGTTGAAATTAGATTCAAATGTGGGCCAATTGGGCTTGGATTTGGTCTCAATCATGCCTGGACATGATGAATTTGAGTTTTGAACTTAAATTAGGGAGAAATGTGATCAAATTTGTGGACATTGGGGGTGAATTGGGGTAATTGTGCCTTTAATGGTAATTTGGGTCAAAATAGGTCAAATTGGTCAAATTGAGCTCTTGGTCAAATTGAGCTCAATGGTCAAATTGGTCAAATTGAGCTCAATGGAGTAGTCCAAATTAATTTTGGGGACATTTGAAATGATTTTGAAGGTTTTGGAACAATTTGGGTCACCAGGGTATTTTTGTAATTTTGGCATAGTGAGGGGATTATTGGGTGTTTTGGATAATTTGGGTAATTTCAAATGGTTTGAGATGATTTTTTAGCAAAGTTGGGGATTTTGGGTAATTTTAGAGTTTGGGAATTTTGGTCAATTTTGGGGTTTTAAGGGTAATTTGGGGGTAAAATGCTAAGTTGAGTATTTTGATAAAATTGGGGTGTCAACCACTTTACTTGAACCATGGATTAATAAAATTCCTTGCTTTTGGTCCTTCATGTACTGGTCTTAGTTAAACCCTAGCCTAAGGCTTGTGGCTTAGAGGACCATCTACATGAGTCTCCCAAAGGATTAATGGATCAAAGCTAAACATGCTTTGGTTTAGGGTAGTGAGTAGAAGTGTGATGTGCAAGTGTGTGTGTGAAACTAACTAAGTTCACACCACTAGGGTCAACCCTAAGGCCAAGCAGTCCTATGGGGACTCCCCTTGAGCTCCCCTATGTTGACCACCTACTAAGTGCTAGAGGTTAGAACCAATATGTGGAACTTCAAGTTGAGCAGAGAAGAGTTTAGAGTTTCTAATGGTAAGGGTTCCTTTTCTAGCCCTCTAGGAATAGTCAACAATAAAGTATTATGGCTAGACCCTAGGCTACTAACGAAGAAACGACCATAGGCTACTAACGAAGAAACTAGACCTCAACCAAAAGTGAGGTCAACAAAGCCTAAAGAATTCTAGGGTTTTAGATGTAAATTTAAATTTTACAATTTTGACCCTAAGTGATAAAAATTTCCAATGGCTAAAAAATTTCATTTTAGAGTTTAAAATTGTCACTCTAAATTTTCTAACCATTTTCAAATTTAATTTTTAATTTCTTGACTTTTATAATTATTTTTACAAGTAATGACAAAATTTGATAGAAATTAGAAAATTAGACTCTAGGAATTTTTTCTAACCATGGAAAAATCAGGGAATGTTCCCAAGGACATAAAGGTTGATCACTAAAAATTTCATATTTTTTTTATTTATAAATAATTTTTAATAATTAAATTACTCAGTAAGTAATTAATTAATTAAAAATTAACTATAATTTATAAATTTCCAATTTCAATTTCATAATATTCTCCTCATATTTCTGAATTTAACGATATTTTTGTCATATCTTTTTGATTTTTCTATGTCAAGATATGATCTCTTAAAGTTTAATAGGATTTTCTGGATTTAATTTAAATTCTGCTTAAACTAATTCCACGTGGTGCTCACTCAAATCTTGGATGCGTCCAATGCATAGACAACCTCATTTGATTGGCAGAATTATCCACGCAAGTGCATACGTGGCCCGCAGTTTCATGTATTTTGTATGGATGAAACCACGGTTCAGTTTGATCATAGCCATCCTTTTCCAATACACAGAAATGGATGGCATCGGTTCATCGTCCCAAAGGGGAGATGAGTTGAGAACCATTTGTGATCAAATGTCAATTTTTCGGTCGATACTTGATGAAACTTCATGGAAATTGTTCCAAAAGCTTCATCTAAGGGAGGAGCTCATATCTATATGATGATGTAGGAGTTTTAAAATTGGTTCTCTTCACAATGTCTGAAAACTGAAGTCAAAATTAAAGTTTGAGCCCATACATGGCTTTGATGAGGTGAAGCCTCAATTAAAATTGATAAGAACATTCTCTAAGTCCCGACAAAGCTTTTCCTATATCCAATTTGAAGTGAAATCAGGCCGAGCTATATCCAAGATGAAATGACTCCACGGATTGGTCTTGGGATGGGTTAGAGCCTATGAGAAGATCCAACTTCAATTGGAAACCTCTTTGTTTTGGTTAGTGATGGTTTTGAAGTGGTTAATTTGAGGTTTAGAAGGGTTTTGTGTAGACCTAAAAAATGGTTCTATTTTTTGGGGGGAGAAATCAGAATAGCTCAGTGAATTTCAGGGACTGAAATCATGGGGGATCAAATGCTTATGGGATGGGGAATATTTTTTGTCTTGGGTGTTTTAGGGTTTGGAAGCTGTGGACATCTTTTTTTTTAGAAGCTCTTGAGTTGAATCTATTTATAACCATTAGGGTGACTATGGGACTTGGAATTGATTGTGGAAGAAGGTGGTTGTCACAAGATGATAGAAGATAAGCTCTATGGCTAAGGATATCCATGGATGAGTTTCCCTAAATGATATCCATGATGAGCCTTCATTAAGGCAAGGATTCGGTTTTGGACTTGGCTTCCTTCCATTGGATGGATGGTGAAGTGGTGAGGCGTTTGAGATTGAGCTGACTAATTCCCTTCACCTAGTCACACAGTTCATGTATTGGATTTAGGGAATAATGACATATAGCCTCCCCTCCTTTATTTTTATGATTTGGTCATGATGAGTTCATTGGATTAGGAAAATAACTTAAGCAAGGTTTCTTTTTCTATTGGATGGAGAGTGAGGTGAGTGATGACTTCACAATGTTTTCCTTCCATGATTTCATAAAGGAATGACACCTCCTCCCTCCCCTCATAATGGCCTCATGACAATTTTTGACTTACTTCAAAAATTGTGGCACAGGAGTCTTTCATGGTTCTTGGCATGTTATAATAAGTTTCATGGGTCATGGGTGACCCATTAGCAATTTTTCATGAGATGAATTTAGGGTTTATGTGTAAAGCATAGGTTTAGGGTTTCCATGGATTTATCTTGACATGGGCTTAAAACATGATTTTAGACTTAAATCCTAGGTCTAATGATCTTTAATTTCACTCTCTCTAATGATTAGTTAATCAAGAGAATAAAAATAATTTGATTAAAAGACCAAATTTTTATTAAAAATGGTAAAGTTAACCAAATTTGACCAAGGTTGACCATGGTTGACCAATTTAGGTCCAAAGTTGACCAGGGTGACTTACTTGACCATATCATGGTTGAATTAGTCATGGGGTCATTAGATTTCATGTTATAGCTTAGGTTTGACCAAAGTTGACCATGTTGGTCAAATTGACTATATGGTGATCATTTGGGCTTATTGTAGACTAAATGGTCAATGTGGTGGCCACGGGGTTCAAGATTGACCATTTTGACCAAAATTTGACCAATGGGGTCTATGGTTGACCAAATGGTACAGTTTGACCAATTTGGTATTTGGGTTGACCAAATGGTTCAATTTGACCAATTTGGTGTCTAAGTTGACCAAATAGTTCAATTTGACTAATCTTGACCAAAGTTGACCATTTTGACCAAGGCTAACCAATTTGACCAAGTTTGACCAATTTTGACCAAAGAACCATTTTGACTAAGGTTGGCCAATTTGACCATGTTTGACCAATTGAGCCTTATGGTTGATCATATGACCAAATTTGACTAATTGGGTATCATTGTTGACCAAATGGTCAATGTGGTGATCATAGGGTCCAGATGATCCTAAATCAGAGTCTGTTGTCATTAATGTAACCACCCTAGAGTGTTACCAAAATTTGTGCTTAAAAGGACACATTAAGGTTTTATCTAAGATTTTAGGGTTTAAGGACCCTTTATGAGATTTAAGGAGTCAATGTAGGTAGACTTCTTTCTCAAAATAATTCATAAATGTCATTCAAAATAGACCATCACAAAAGTGAGGTCAACAACATTGGCTTTATCATTTACAAGAACATGATTATTTCCTCAAGATGAGGAACCTTCTCTTATTTCCACTATGGGTATGAATCTGGAGTTAAATATGAGACATGGGAGGAGATTTTATCATCTCATAAGTTTATTGGAAAAGAAATTTGTAGATTTATGGAAAACATTCTGGATCAAGATCTAGGCGTATAGATTCTGACATTCCTTTTACTTCAGCTTCAGCTTCAGCTTCTAGACCTTCCACTTGTGGTACTACTTCACTGGATACTATAATGGAGCAATTATTTATACAATAAGGAGATATTTTGTCATTACAAAATCAGGTGAAAAGCTTTGAAGCTCACTTGTACCATAACAATGAATATATGATCTGACTTTTTTATTGCGATATATTGTGTAAAATTTAATTAAATACAATCAATTAAATTCAAATTCTACGCAAGTATATGTATCATTATCAAGTAATAACGGACTTTCTATTTAAGCCCCAAATATCGATCCTACGGGGAAGGTTTAAATTGGAAATGACAAATTTGCTAGGAAATTCACAGAAAGTCAATTGAAATCACTGTCACTAATTTCAATTGTTGAGATGTAATCAAAATTAAATTTCTAAACTATTATCAAATCAAATACGCAAAATTTAAAGTAGTAAATACTAATCTATTAACTATGTTTATGTAACGAAGATTTTTATGTGAAAAAGCATCCTTCCCACTAAAATGAGGCTATGGTAAAGTGAGATGAGATAAATGTTCATAATATGTATTGTGCCAAATAGGAGCAATTTTAATTCTCTACCCTGATACAGTGCATAAAAAATCATTGGCTAATCTCAGTGTTTAGTCCCTAAATCCGTGGCTAGGCTAGGAGGATACTGGCTCCCACTCCAGAGCCCCACTTCCCTTTACCTGAAGACTAGCTCTAGCTTCAGTTTTTAAACACTAATACTGAATTGAAAATTTTAGTTTGTCACCCTAAAGGTTCTCCAATTCTACACCCAACAAAGAATATTTCCCTATTTATTTGCACTTAAATCCATAAACGATGATGTTCTCCTTCGAATCAAATGTGAGCCTTACTCTGTTGTAGAACTCATACTCAATTTCCCGGATCATATGTTTCACAACACATTTTAACAATTCCATTGGCCAAATCGAAAAGTAAATTAAGTTCGTAGTTGGAAAATATTCACAATTTATTTTACAATTAAATATTGGCACATTCATATTATCTCTTCATTTCACGATATCTCAGAGTAGGGAGAAAGAAAGAGGGAACTACTTAGACTTCATGAGAAAGAAATAGCAAAACACAAATTTCATATATAAAAGAAAGTTCATACAACACTAATAAACAAACAATACTTATCTGAAAACTCTTTCTCAGAGCAAATCCTTTGTAGTCTTTCCTTAGAAATGCAGGAAGAAGATCACTTTTCTCCTTCTCCAACAGTCTTACAGAAAGTTTCACACTAAATCTCACCACAAAAATTCTAAACTATGAAAACAAAATCACTAAATGTTTCTAATATCGAAGTGGAATGGAATGATGTGGTGCGAAAAAATGAAAGTAGAGGAGTGCAAAACGTAGAGGACCGCTTTTTCTAATGAAAATTGGCGCCAAATAGAGCCCAAGGTCCGTTCTCCAAGAGGTGCCTCAAAAAAATCTTTGAAAAATCATCCAAATACATCGAACCTTCTAGAAACGGGGTCTGCACCGCCTTTGGCGTCGTCGGTGCTGGTCTGGCATCGTCAGCATTAAGTAAAAAATCTCCATGTTAATTTGTTATGCGCCGTCAGTGTTGTCCTCAGTGTTGCCGGCACTGAGCATTTCTTCAATGTGAAAACTACAAGGCTAAAAACATTAAATTGCACATAATACATATAAAATTTGCTGAGAAAGAGCTAATCACAAAACAAAATAAAGTGTTGAAAATAACAACAGAACTAAACTAAATTCTAAAAATGAAAACAGTCTTCCACATTACAATTTCACATAACATAACAAACAAAGTCTAAAAAACATCACAACACAAACAATACAATCACACAGTAAAAACACAAACAAACAAACAAAAAGATCACTAGTCAATATCAACTTCGTCTTCATCTACATCTAACTTCTGCTGCTGATATAGAGTAAAAACATAGTGAACAGGGAACTGAACTGAATGTTCTCCCCTCAGATATCTAACTAAAGCATCATCATAAGCAGCATCATACTCAATTTTTTGCTGAATTAAATCATCAGTGAGAGCATTTTTGGCTTCCATATTATGCATCCTATAATCCATCCTCAAAATATCTCCCTATTGTATCATCATTTGATCCAAAAGTTCTCTGTTGCTAGGTTCACTAGAAGTAGTTCCATGAGAGGTAGAAGGAATATCCCTAGAAGTAGAAGAAATATCTCTAGCCTTACTGCCAGATCTCCCAGATCTTCAGTCAACATGAGATTCATATGTCTTGATGTTTGCAGGCTCAATAGGTCTCTGAGGCTAAATCCTCACCTCATCAGGTCTAAAATCAACTCCTGCTTACTCACAAAGTGTGTAAGAAAGAGCAAGGTGTGCCAATCCACCATAAGTCTCTCCCAGAGCAAAAGATTGAGTGTTCATATAAATAATATAGCCCACATTTATGTCCATAACTTCCTGAATACAGTAGTTCAGGATGGCTCTATCTTTGGTCACCTCACTATGATGGATCGTCATAATCATTCTTTCAGAAATAAAATAATGTCAGGCTTTAGATACTACATTTAAACAAGTACGGGGAAAGTTAACTTTAACTCCTTTTTTTTATTTTCCAAGCCCC
>NW_018252070.1:0-519 GCF_001263595.1 Phalaenopsis equestris | reverse complement strand
ACTAATTGGTTATTATGTGAAATATTTAACAATTTGCTGAAATCCAGTTAGAATAATTCATCTTATTTTTCTGTCAATTATAAAAAATATATATATATATATATTTTTTCATGATAAATCGTCATCTTATTTTTTTCTGCCGATTCCGAGAAATTAAATTAAATTCGAATGAGTCTACGTTTATATTTGGAAGATTATTAGCCGTTATAGAAATAAGTGAAAAAAAATAAAATAAAATTTCTTCCAAATTAAGAAGTTTTTAAAATAGTAAATCTCACCCTGTATATAATTACTCATGAGGGATCGAGTTCACCGCCTACTTTTTCCTAATTCCCTTCCGAATCCCTCTTCGAGTTCGAGTTCACCGCCTACTGTTTTCTAATTAGAGATCAAGATTGAGATAGAGTTCAACGCCTCTGCGATGTTTTCTAGTTAGAGATCAAGATTGAGATAGAGTTCAACGCCTCTGCGATTGAGATCGAGACTTATCGAAAGGTTTTAGTTTAGTCAGATATTCTC
>NW_018252069.1:0-2869 GCF_001263595.1 Phalaenopsis equestris | reverse complement strand
TAAGGCTAAAATGTGGTTGAACTCATTAGCACCTAGATCAATTAGGACTTGGGGAGACTTAGCCAAAAAATTCTTAGTTAAGTATTTCCCACCTTCATAAACTCATAAGCTTTGGAATGATATTACTTCATTTTGCCAGTTAGAAGATGAATCAATTTATGAAGCTTGGGAATGGTTTAAGTAACTTTTTAGGAAGTTTCCACATCATGCTATGTTTTATTGGTTAATTATTCTAAATTTTTATAATGGTTCGGTATGAGGTTGATTTAGTCGTTGGTGGTTCACTCATGTTCAAGTCAATTGATGAGGCTTATTCTTTGATCGAAGAGATGACCACTAACAATTTCTAATGGCCTTGTGAAAACGTAAAACCTAGGAAGGTAGCTAGTGTGCATGATACAAATGTGTTGTCAATTCTAACTTCTCAGGTAGCATTAATATCAAGGAAGCTAGATCATTCTGAAATGAACCAACCTCAAATACCTCCAGTAATTGAGAAAAATTCATTTAGACAGGTGGTTGATGCTAATACTTCATCATTTTAGACTTAAATGCTATTAACAACAAAACTAATAACCCATATACCAATTTTTATATCCCTTGTGGGAAGAACCATTCTAACTTTAATTGGAATAACAATTTTGGTTGGGGAAAGGGAAAGAACTAGGTAAAGCCTTCAAGAAATTACAATAAAGAGGGTAGTACTAACTATAGACCTTCTTATCCTTCTAGACATAACTCTAATCCACAATTTAAGGATAAAATGTTGTCTTGGGAGGAGGTTGTATTGCATACGGGAAATCAAATGCAACGTCAAGATGCAGCTATTAGGAACAAAGAAAATCGGTTAGAACAGATTGCTAACTCCCTAAGTAATCGATCCTAAGGAACTCTTCCTAACAACACTAAGATTAATCCAAAGAAGAAGAATAATGAGCATGTAAAAGTTGTTCGTATTAGGAATGGAAGAAAGTTAGAGAATGTAGTTTGGAAAGAGATTGATGTTGAAAAAGAGACATTGGAAACTAAAAAATCATTCGATAATATTGTTAATCTCATTTTTGGTTGAGGTCTATTATTTCCTCTTTAGTAGCCTAGGGTATAGCCATAGGACTGTCGTGTTGACTTTTTCTAGAGGACTAGAAAAGGAACCCTCACCATTAGAAATTCTAAACTCTTCTTTGCTTCACTTGGAGTTTCATATGCTTAAATTTTAACCTCTAGCACTTAGGAGGATGAGACAAAGCATAAGGAAGCTCAGAAGGAGTTCCCCATAGGATGGTCAAGCCTTAGGACTAAACCTAAGTGGTTTGGTCTTGTTTAGGCTAGCTTGCACAAACTACACTTCCTCACACACCCCAAACCTTAGGACCCCCTTTGATTTAGTCTCCTGACTCTTTTTGGAAGGCTCATATGGGTGGACCCAAACTCTTAGCCTTTTGGCTAAGAGGGTTAGGACCAACATATTGAATATCCAAAATGAGTCCTCAGATGGCTCATATCAATTTGACATTGATTCATAGCTTACTTACCCACTTTAGCCCAAACTTCAACCAAATTACCAAAATACCCCTACAATCTTATCTTTTGTCAATAATTCCTAAAATTCCCTAAATTCTCAAATTTCTTTTCAAAATCATCTCAAGTCATTCCCCACTACCCAAATTGATCAAAGTTCACCAAAATCCAAAAATTCCTAAAATACCCCAAAATTAACCAAAATTACCAAAATGCTCCTCGACCCAAAAATTGCTAAATCATCCTAAATGTCCCCAAAACCAATTTGAACCACTCCCATCAGCCCAATTTGACTCAATTTTAAACTCAAATTTATTACAAATTTCAAATTCCCCCGCAATTCAAAAACCCAAAGCCATTAAAGTCATTCAAAAAGCCCAAAGTTCAATTAAAAGCCTACATGACAATTTTTCTCCTCATCATCCATTTAATCAAAATTATTCCCTAAGTTTCCAATTCATGCCAAAATTATTCCAAATGAAGCCTCATGACAAACTCCACAAAAATACCCCATAATTCCAAAATCCTTTCTCATGCAAAATGATCAAGCCAACACAAACCATGAAGCCATCCCCAAGCCATAGGTGAGCCATAGAAGCCTTTTCCCCCTCACCAAGACATTAGTGGAAAAAGGAGGAGCCACTCTCAAGCTCCCTTAAAAAAGGTTTTATCCCTTTTAATGAAACACTCTAACCAATGCTTAGCCAAATCCCTTGGATGGAGACCTCTCCACACTATTTCAGCTTGGCTCACCTAACCTTGGTCATCCATGGGAAGCCACCCAAGCCCATTCCAATGGGGCTAGACTCATGGTTGACCCAACCTAACCTAAAGCCCATTCTATTTCAATTCACCACATTTACACATTTCAAACCCAAATTTATTTAATCAAACCCAAGAACTTACTTCCCTGGGCTCGATGGTGACCTGACCCTGATCATCTGACCACCTTGGCTGCCGGAAAAACCAAGCCCGAGAGCTCCACCTTGACCGAAACTCAAAATTGAACCTACTTGATGTGTTCCAACCCAATTGGACACTTGAGCGCTTCTTCCTTCCATCTAAGGAGTCAAGCACACCCACTGGTCAGCCATGGCAGCCACCCTCTCCCCCTCCATTTAAACACCACCCTCTACGACCAAGAAAGAGATGTTCAAATTCCTTGGGAGACTCTGTCAAATTTTTCCCAGAGCTTCTTCAAGACCTCCTAAGCTGAACCCAACCATTTTTTAGCCCTCTCCTCCACTGACCAAAGCTAATTTATCATCCTAAGTTTAAGCCCAAAATAGGACACTTCTCTAGACTCCACCGAATCTAAATTAACTTTACCCACACCATCCCCAGAGCAAAA
>NW_018252068.1:0-3415 GCF_001263595.1 Phalaenopsis equestris | reverse complement strand
TTGGGAAGCTTTTTCAGAAATACAGCGCTGCACTCCTCACGTAGTGCAACAGTCTTGTAATCCCCAAATTTCCTTTTCTTTTTTAGTATCTCCTTCATAAATTTTGCATAACTTGACATTTGTTCTAAAGCTTCAGCGAAAGGAATATTTATCATTAACTTCTTAAGTACGTCCATGAACTTTGAAAATTGTTTATCCAACTCATGTTGTCTAAGTGTTTGAGAAAATGTAGGTGGTGGTCTTTCTAAATTGATTTTAATTGGAGGTATTAATTTTTCCAGATCCTTAGAAACATGCTCTTCGGGTCTTTGATTTTTTTTTATTTCTATCACAACTCCTTTCTCTTTTCTTACCACATCCTCTATCTCTCTTTCACTTCTTAATTCGACAACTTCCAGTTGTTCATTATTGTTCTCTTTAGGGTTGATCTCAGTGTTGCTACGAATTGTTCCTTGGGGTATATTGCTAAGTGAATTAGCAATTTATCCCAGTTGATTATCTATATTTCTAATGGCAACATTTTTTATTTTGCAACCACTTTCCTATTTTCAATACCACATCTTCTATAGACATCTTCTTTTGCACCTATAGTGTGAGTTGTTTTTCTGCGTGTTTTATGTCAGTTTAAATCCTTAGTACACTGCCAAAAATTTGACCCATCCCAAAATTACGCATTAATTTAGTTTTAAAAAATATAGCCAATAACATGACCAAATTTATATTAAGTAGTTAATGTGCAAAATTGAAATGTTATAAAGTATAACAAATATTTCACACACTATGGGATCTATGCAAGTACACGTATCTCTTCGAGTAATATAGGATTTTCTGATTAAACCTCAAATATTGATCCCACGAGGAATCGAGGAAAGATGTCCTTAGTCAAATTCCAGTCAAGTACTATTAGTCATTAATTTGGAATGTCGATTAAAATATGTTTTATATAGCAACTACTCATAAATGTGAATGTTAAATATAAGGATAGTAACTATTCCTAAATGTAAATATTAATTCTAATTATAACCCTTTCTGGATGAGTTGGTTTAGAGAACTTTAAGATGTTACAAACTACCATTCTTATGAAGATAATTGCATAATATAAAAGAATGGGATACATTAAATATTGTATGTGCCAAATATGAGCAATTTTAATTCTCTACCCTGATTCAGTGTTATTAAAAAATCATTGGCTAATCTTAGGTTTAGTCCCTAATCAGTTACTAGGCTAGGAGGATACTGTCTCCCACTTCAGAGCTCCCACTGCCCTTCCCCTGAAGGCAAACTCTCCAATTCTACACCCAACAAAGTATATTTCTCTATTTATTTTAACTTAATCCCATGAACGAAATACTCATTCATGGACTTAAATGTGATTCTCACTCTGTTGTAGAGCTCATACTATATTTCTCAGATCATATGTTTCACAACATATTTTAACTATTCAATTGGCCAGGTTGAAAAGTAAATTAAGTGCAGAGTTGTAAGCCTTCACAATTTCTCATGCCACTATTTCTAAAAAAAGAAAGTGTAAGAGAAACACATCACAAAGCACGAAGATACACAAAGAAAAAACTTCATTAAATCAGAGCAAATTCACTAGATAAGTGTTTAGAAAATCATAAGATAAAGAAGAACGTAATACTTTGTTTTTTCCCCTTGAAAGAAAGATGAAAATCTCTCCCATAAAGTCTCCCGCTGAAAAATCTCTCCCACAAAGTCTCCCGCTGATCTATGTAATGCTAGTACATCTCCTTATAGATTCTCTCAAAATCCCCTCATCAATCTCTTCAAAAAGTTAGAAATCTACATTTCTACTCCTATTATAAGATCTATAAACATTCTCCATATTCTGACATAAAAGCACTCTATTATAGTGTAGGAACAAATTTCTCAAGAGATGCCTCAAGTAACCTTCGAAAAAGCATCCAAATATATTGAATCTTCTAGAAATTCACCCAGGATCACGTCCAAACTTTCTTAGGCACTGTTAACACCATTTTGGAGTCATTTTCTACACTCTAACGCTATTGGTGTTGGTTCTGGCGCCTACCCTTTGCAGCTCCACCATTTTCCTTCGTTAGGCTCCGTTTTAGCTCTGTTTCCCCCCGTTTCAGTTGCATTGCGTTCCTAACAGATAGACCTACAAAATAAACATAAAAATAACATTCCATTAAAGTGTAATTTCATTCAAAAATGTGTGATAAGTGTAAAAGAGATTAGGCATAGAAAGATATATCGAAATGAGCTACGATATAATTTTCTTTCTTGCTCCTTTTTGCTCTAAATTGCACCGTCTTTCCTACTTATTCTCCAAAACTTCATTTTCTATACCTGAAATAAAAAATATATAAAATACCTTTCTTTAAATTGCAATATCATTGAAAATCACCAAATATATTCATTAAAAGTATATGAAAAATTGAAACTTTTTTACGTGTATCACATAACATTATGGTCTAACAAGCCCGCGAGGCAGAATGGTGGAGTAAAACAAAAGTTCAAAATATCTGCTATAGAATTTGATGAACAAGTGACAGATGTTCAGGAAAATCCTCCATATCTTAAGATAGTTCAGAAGATGACAATTTAAGGGAAAGTTGAAAAGCACAGAGCTGAGATTTTCGAGCTAGCCAGAGAACATGGTTTAGTCATTAATGATGATGACGAGGATTTTAATTTCAATGGTTATCTAGAAGAAGACTTCAAGAATATTCATTTCATCAAGACTAGAGCTGCTTCGTCATCACGCGATGCCCAACCTTGTTGTAGGGAACCCCGCGGATGAGTTGTGCAGTGCTATTTTCTTGAGGGATGAATAGATCAGTCAAATGAAAAAGCGAATGGATGAGTGGTTGACACCATGGCAATCATGGCTATAGTTAATGGGCAATCCCAGTCACAATAAGTAGCCTCTCCAGGGGTCTAGGGGTTAGCTAGCCTAAATTAATCCATATTACTGATGAACAAAGAGAAGTTTCTTTTGCTAATGGAGAGGATTAGCAAAAGAAAGATTCCTCGCTAAATTCCATGCTTTAGAAGGATATCAAACAATTACTCAAACAATAAGTTTGGGAGGCCTTAGCCTAATCTAATGATGGTGCATTGATTTCAAGGGGTAGATCTTACCCGGAGGAGTTTGATGCAGTGCCTTACCCCAAGGGCTTTTTGTCATTGAACTTTAAGATATTCAATGAGACTAGGAATCCTAGACAACATATAGCACACTTTTGAGCCAGTTGTGGCAATACTGGAGGAAACAAAGCATTACTTTTCCGACAGTTTGTCAGCAGCTGTCAAGATTTGCTCTTAAAGTAATATTGATAGTGCGGGGGGTAGGATAGGGGCTACCTTTGTTAGATTAG
Organism: Phalaenopsis equestris; assembly: GCF_001263595.1. NCBI lineage: Eukaryota > Viridiplantae > Streptophyta > Magnoliopsida > Asparagales > Orchidaceae > Phalaenopsis > Phalaenopsis equestris. The sequence continues at coordinate 53 of NW_018252068.1, read as the reverse complement.
TTGTCTCGGTTTCGGGGAAAAAAATCTTCGAACCCCTGACCATGTATGATTAT
>NW_018252067.1:0-2522 GCF_001263595.1 Phalaenopsis equestris | reverse complement strand
ATATATATATATAGTCAATGAGATTTAACTGCAACTATTTGATGGGGTGTCCTAATTTGAAGTTGACATGAGCAAAATGTCTTCTCCAAACTTCCATAGATATGTCATGGTTCTAACTATTCAAGGGGATTCCATAAATGATTTTAGTGAAATTGCTATTGGTGAAATTTAAATAGAAAACATTTTCCACAAATTTTAAGATTTGTATCAACTAAATATATTTGGCCCTACATATTGAGTGAAAACTAAAGAAAAAGAGAGCCCACCATATAATTTTCTTGACATGCAATTTTTTCAGGCCATTAATGGATATAATTTGCGAGAATTGAGGAATTTTTTTGATGTACTGCTTAAGAATTCATTTATTCAAATATGAATATTGACATAAATTTCTAATCTTGGGAGGCTAAATCTTCGAACAAAAATTGCAAAATAGACTATGAAATCGTCCAAACTTCATTTTCAATAGAGCTATAGTCAAAATGAGTGTCTCAATAACTAAGAAGAACTCAACAATACCAAGAATACGTTGATATGAATCTACATAAATCTAATTAAGCCTCATTAGTATAATTAAAAAATTCATGTGATCATTTGAGGGATCAAATAACCTCCAAATTTCAAATGCTTATAATAAAAATCAGTTCTTCAAAAACAATAATACAATAATCTTAATACCACTCAATTTTGATATTTTAAATCACCAAAATTTTAAAATAGTAAATGATAACTAACTAATAAGATCAACTCCAATTATTTAATGCAGTGATCTAATTTTAGGTTAAACTGACCATAATTTTTCCTTTAAAAATCTATAAATAAATCATATTCTAAATATTCATGGGGACTCTGAGAGAACTATAGTGAAGAGAATTTTTAAATTTTAAGGAATATAGAATTTTGACCAACAACATTGATACTGATGTCTGTGTTAGCCAGTCAACTAACTCTACTCTTGTTTCCATCGTTGCCTGAAGGCAATTGACTACATATGTTGGACATAAACCTTCTTAGTTGTTTAATATCCACTCTTATAAGGAGAAGTGTTAGATATGACTCGTATACCATAAAGGGACAGATTCTGGAGCAGAGCGGAGCATAGCAGAAGATTCTGTCAAAATTAGGAGAGTTTCCTTATGTGGGTTGGGGGTAAGGTACGGGGGTAATTTGGTAATTACATATTGTACTCAATATTTCATTTTTTTGCTCTTTATAGGGTTATAAAATAGGCATGTTTGTAACCCTAGGTTATTCTATTCTGTATCATGTACTCCTTTTCTGGATTAGTGAAAAAGTCACCGCTTTGCTTCCGATGACGTAGACATCTTTGCCGAACCTCGTTAAATTTCTTGGTGTTCTTCTGGAGATTTGTGTCGATGTCCTATTTTTCTTCGCCCTAATTTCTCAACAAGTGGTATTAGAGCGAGGTTCTAGAGCATGGAAGAATAATTTCGGCGGCGCGGGAATAAAGAAGATTTTGGTAGAGGAGATTGGCGGCTAGGTTTTCAGAGGAGATCGACACACAAAGTTCAGCAAATTCGGCGCCTTGGGAGAAAGCTTCGGCGACAAAAGGTTCGGCGAAGAAACTTGCTGGAGAAGCATATCGTTCGAAACAGATTGTTCGAGAGAACTCTGTTCGGCGTCGACAGGCAGAGCACCGTTCGCGACAGAAAGAGTTCACGACAGATTAGGCGAGCAAGCGACTTCGACTGGAAAAGGGTTGAAGCTTTGCGACCAGAAAAGAGCTGGACTACGCGGCGGATCCGGCGAATTCGCGACAGATTCGGTCACAATCTGGCAGGCTGATCCGGGCGGAAGACTTTGAGTAAGGTGGAGTTCAGTTGCATTGTGACAGTCAGAGTATTATTTATCTGGCTAAGAACCAGGTGTACCATGCGAGAACCAAGCACATTGATGTCAGGTATCACAAGATCAGAGAATTGATTGCTTATGATGAGATACTGTTGCAGAAGGTTCATACTAATGAAAATGCAGCTGATATGTTGACCAAGCCAGTTACTATCAACAAGTTCTTGCATTGCTTGGACTTGTTGAATGTTTGCAGTTGCTAGAGAAGCATGGTGACCCAATCCACTTCTGGTATATAAGAAACTCCATGACGTATTTCTCCTAAGGGGTTGGATATTCGCCAAGGTGGAGATTTGTTATATATGACTCATATACCATAAAGGGACATGTTCTGGAGCGAAGAGAAGCATAACGGAAGATTATGTTCAAATAAAGGGAGTTTCCTTATGTGGGTTGGGGGTGAGGTACAAGGGTAAATTGATATTTACATATTGTACTCAAGGTTTCCTTTTTCTGCTCTTTCTATGGTTATAAAATAGGCCTATTTGTAACCCCATGTTATTCTATTTTGTATCATGTACTCTTTTTCTGTATTAGTGGAAAAGGGAAAAGTCGTCGCTCTGCTCTCGAGAACGTAGGCATCTTTGTCGAACCTCGTTAAATCTCATGGTGTTCTTCTGGATTTGTGTCGATCTCTTATTTTTCTTCGCCCT
>NW_018252066.1:36416-38551 GCF_001263595.1 Phalaenopsis equestris | reverse complement strand
TTTTCTCCTCTCTGTGCAATATTTATTCGGCATTGTAATCTGAAGCTCTTCCTATATTAATGGTTGTTAAAATTGATGTCTCTTTGAACTGGTTTCAATTAGAGATTGAGACGGACTCTGAAATCCTTTTTGATATTTTTAATCATGGTAAACAAGTCACATGGGATATTTTCTACTATATTAACTATTTTAAATGGTTATATGATCTTATTTCTATTACTTGGAAATTTATTCATTGCGATGGAAATAGGCCGACCAATTGGCTATCCAAACTTGGTTCTTCCTCTTTCGAGATTTTGATAAGTGCGGTTCCCCCTCCTCCTCTTCAGGTTTTGATTAATGGTGACTCCTTGGATGTTCCATTTGTTAGAAATGTGCATGGATGATTGGATTAATTGGTGGTTTTTATTTATGGTTATTGGGGGAGGCTCTACTATATAATTCCTTATTTCTCTTTATTACCCATCTTCGTTTGCAAGCATTATATTGGTTGGTGTCTTCAATTTGCTTTTTTAAGGTGGACATTTTCTTGATTTTATATGCAAGGAGGCAATTTTCAGTTTTTCCTTATTATTGGGGACAACTGTATACATTTTTAGAGATGTGCTTTTGGGTCTTTGGTGGACTATCTTGCCTAAAATGCTTCCACATGACCATGCTTCTTTTATGTGTTTTATTCCAATCATACTTCCAGCTTTTTATTTTGCTATTACTGCCACATTTCTATTATTTCTCTTGCAGGCTTCTCTTTTTGCTGTGCAGTTGTTTATGATCGGCCACATAATCAAGGATGGAAGTTATCATTTCCATGCCTTCAAGGGTGACGTCTTCGCTGGTTGCCTATGCTGTTTCATGCAATTCTCAATCTTCCTTCATTTTTGCTTCGGAGCTTATGGTTTATTGATTATAAAATTTTTGGATTTCTTTTTAGGTATATATGCTTTGAGATACCTATATATTTTCAAATTTATACCGATGTTTATTCTTATTTCACGTCATTTTTTTTTGTTGGGTGTTTTGTGTGGAGTTGTACCTGGGTTGAGGAACCCCTAGTGAGTGAGTCATGTATTTTTTTATTTTCATAGAGGGGAATCCTCTCCCAACCCCATATTTTGTACCCATTTTTTGGTGATTAACACTTAGGGAGCCGTATCATGCTCTTTCCTCAAAAAAAAAAAAAAAACTTGGTTTAGCTTACTTCTTTGCATTGAATATTTAATAGCAAAATGATTTGTATAAACTATACATTTAGTTCCAATTAAGTAAGGTTTAAATTTATCAAAGGCATAGACAATAGCTAATAACTCTCTTTCAGTAGTAGTGTAGTTAATTTGAGCATCATTCATAGTTTTACTAGCATAATATATTACTTTAAAAACCTTGTAGTGCCTTTGTCCTAACACAGCTCCAATAGCATAATCACTAGCATCGTACATTATTTCAAATGGTTTTCCCAATCAGGTGGTACTATTATAGGTGCAGTGATTAATTTTTCTTTTAATAATTCAAATGCTTTTATGAATTCCTCATTAAAATCAAATTTCATAACTTTTTTCTAAAAGTTGGCATAATTTCTTAGTTATTTTTGAAAAAAACTTTTATATAACGCCTATAAAAACCAGCATGTCACAGAAAACTTATTACCCTTATGACTGTAGCCGGTGGTGGTAATTTTTCAATAACATGAATTTTTGCAGGATCTACTTTCATGTCATTTTCAAAAATTTTATGCCAAAGTACAATTCATCCTGCAACCATAAATTGACATTTTTCCCAATTTAGTACAAGGTTCATTTTTTCACATAATTCTAGAACTTTTTCTAAATTATTTAAGAATAATTCAAATGAAGTCTCGAACACAGAGAAATCATCCATAAATACTTCCATTCCATGCTCAATCCAATTATTAAATATTGACATCATACATCTTTGAAATGTTGCAGGTGCATTGCATAGTCTAAAAGGCATTCTACGAAAAGCAAATGTTCCATAAGAGCTTGTAAATGTTGTCTTGCCTTGATCCTCAGGAGCAATTGGACTTTGATGATAACCGGTATATTCATATGAAAAATAGTAATATTTATTTCCAGCCAATCTATCCAATATTTGATCTAGAAAGGGTAAAGAAAAGTGAT
>NW_018252066.1:12696-25126 GCF_001263595.1 Phalaenopsis equestris | reverse complement strand
TCGTACTCTCTCTCTATATATATATATATATATATATATATATATATATTAATAAGTTAAATTCTTATTTTCTTCAGGATCAGGTTTTTGGTTTTGTTGCAAATTAAGGAAACATAAATGAAAAATATCATCAATGACATTGTTATACTGTTGCATTTAAACAGTCGGGATCAGGAAGAATCAAGAGGCGACATCTAATACTGTTGCAAAGAGAGGGATGTCTAGGGCATGGCGGTGGCGTGAAGGGGGGTTTCAAAGAGAGGCAATTGAGGCCTAAGAGAGAGAGAGAAATTGAAGGGATTGAAGATTTTTTTCTAGGGTTATAAGAGGAGAAGGAATGTTAGAGATTTCTTCTTCACTACACTTCTAAGAGAGAATATAGAGTGCTTGTTGATGTGCCTAAAAAGGTACTATTTTTCATGTTATATTTTATATATTACACTTTAAAGGTATGTTTTCTTATATTTTTTTGTTGTAGGTACATCAAATTGAAAAATTTGGAGTTATTGGAACAAAAGAAACAAAAATGGACCAAAACGGAGAAACGAAGCAAATAAGGTCAAACTAGAGCACACCGAAGCCATGGGGGTTGAAACCGGGAACTTAATTGCCATGGGGGTTGAAACCGGGCACTTAATTTCCTGGGCCTGGTTCTTAAGCACTATGGCGTTTAGGCGCCACCAAATAGAGAGGAGGGCGCTTTAGCACCCAAAATTGGTGCATAAGCGCCAAAAATGGTTTTCAACATATCTTATAGAATATACATCGGATTTAGATGATTTTTGAAGCGGTACTTTGTGTGTCTCTTAGGGAATTAATTAGAAATGTTAAAAGGGACTTTAGATAAGGGTTTAGGGTGGTTATAAGGACATTTTTGAAAAATTTTGAAGAGGCACTTGAGGGTCATCTAGAAGATTCAATGAATATGGACACTTTTGAAGAGAAACTTAAGCTCCTCTTGTGAAATTGTAAATAAGGCTTGAAAATGTTTTTAAAATGACTCTTAAACTAATTGGAAGAGGAGAAGAAGGCTTGGGGAAGATGAAGAACTCTTGGGCAAGAGCCCCAAGTGAGGCGACAAGGTGAGAGAGAAAGAGAGAGAGTGGAAGATTTCTTCTTTTCTTTTCACTTTGTTCCTGGAGAGGATTGTAGGGAGATTCCTTTTTTTTATCCAAGGACAGTTTGATTTCCATTAAAGATAAATAAATTCATTATTTTTTGAATTGAATCTTGTACTTTGTTGATATGGTTTCAATGTCTTGTTCAATGAAAAGTTCTTGTTGTTTCTCTTTGTGTAGTGAGTAGTTTTTTTTACTCTTCCCTCTTATAATGAATTAGTATGCATGTATAAAAAAATAAAATCTAGTAGAGTGAGAATATATTTTGATGTTCTTACTTTGTTCTTCATTTACATGTAAACTTGATCAATTTGCATAGTAAAATTTGTTGTGAGAACATATAAGATCAGTGATGGTGTTGTCTCAATCAACTGTGGTAGAAGCAAATGAGATTGTATGGATGAGAATGTAGTCCATATGATTGAGTGCAAATAAATAGGAAAATAGTCTTTGATGGGTGTAGAATTAGATGACTTTAGAGTGACAGGCTAAAGCCCTAATTTGGTTCTTACTTTTAGGTCTTAATACTAGAAGTTAGCCTTTAGGGGAGGGGACGAGGGCACTTTAGAGTGACAGTTAGTATTTCTCTCTCTCCTCCCTACCCAGTCTTTAGGATTCTTAAACTATGAATTAGCCAATTTTCTTTACATTAATTTATTGATGGTAAATAATAGAATTGCTCCTATTTTTCACAATTTCTCTCACTACTTGTTTTGCTTTTACACGTGTCACTAATTTCATTGCATGAGGAAGGGTACTTTTAGTATATTAAACCCCACTTTCTAATTTTCACTAAGTATTTTAGTTTAGGAGCAGAGGTAGTATTGTAGTTATAATTATAGGATATAATCAAAACTAAACCTTTATCAACCTTTCAAGCTAGGTTTTTGGGGCTTAATCAGAAATCTCTATATTACTTGATAATGATATGTATACATGTGTAGAATCCCTACTATTTAAAGATAAAATTGAAACCCTACTTTGCTTGAGATCAGGTTTTTGGCGCCTAGTAGTGTCAACTTCATAAATCCTTACATATAAAAATATCGGTACCAAGTTTTTTGCATCGTTGTCGGGGATCTCAACAGTTGATCTTGAATTTTAGGAGAATCTCCTATTTTGGTTTAATTAATTAGACTTGGAATTGGAAAACTGTAGTGTTGTAAAAACAATTTTTGTGTGAAAAGAGTTTTTTTTTTGTATAAAAAAGTGCTGCGAAAAAACTGTTTGTATGAAAACAAGGTGATTGTGAAAAAGTTTTATTGTGCTGATTATATTTTTTGTTTTATTTGTTTAATTGTTAATGTATTGTTTGTTGTGTTACGTATGCAAAATAAAGGATTTGCAAAACTTGTTTCTTATGATCCCGAGTTAAAAATAATAAAAAAAATAAAAAAACAGGAAGGACATGAAAAAAAAAAATGGAAATGGAAAACATTAGAAATAATAAATTGGCAAATCATCATAAATCATTGAGGGATTATGTAAATCCTATGATAGATGAAATTCATCCAAGTATACAAACCTCTGTCGTATAAGCTGACTCATTTGAATTAAATCCAACGATTATCCAACTGGTGCAGAACAATAGGAAACTCTTTCGGAGGATCTCCATTTACACTTATCAAATTTTCTAGATTTTTGTGCTACATTTCATTATAATGGCATGTCAGACGATGTTGTTAGACTAAAGCTTTTTTCTTTCTCACTAAGGGTAAGGCTAAAATGTGGTTATACTCATTAACACTTGGCTCTATTAAAAATTGGGAGGAGTTAACTTAGAATTTCCTAGCTAAGTATTTTCCACCTTCAAGGACTACTAAACTTAGAAACAATATTATTTGATTTTGTCAGTATAAAGGGGAATCAATATACGAAGCCTGGGAAAGATTTAAGGAACACTTAAGAAAGTGTCCACACCATGCTCTGCCTGATTGTTTTATCATTCAAAATTTTTGCAATTGGTTAGTAGGGTCCTTTATATCTAAAATTAACGTTGCCATTGTTGGATCATTAATGTCAAAACCATTTGATGAAGCACATGCATAAATTGAATAAATGGCTACAAATGAATTTTAATGGCCCTCTGTAAGGGTAAGTCCTAAAAAGGTAGCCAGTGTTCATTATACATATGCGATTGCAATTCTTGCATCTCAGGTTGCTACAATATCAAGGAAGTAGGACCAACTTGGAATGAACCTATCTCAATTTACTCTAGTAAGTGAGAAAAGTTCATTAGGGCATATGATTGATTCTAACTTATTATATGAGACTTTAAATACCATAAACAACCTGTGTTTTAACTTTTACAACCCAAGTTGGAAAAACCATCCTAATTTTAAATGGTATCATATTACTGGGGGTAGAAAGTACTTGAGGTGGAAACCAACAATGGGAAAATAATCATGCAAATCCTAATGGAAGTTAGAATAATTAGGGGAACGCAAACTATAGACCTTCTTATCCACCATACTCTAACAATGATCAACAATTTGAGGATAAGAAGATGTCTATAGAAGACGTGGTATTGCATATGCAAAACAAGTTGCTAAGTCAAGATGTTGTGATTAGAAACATAAAGAATCAACTGGGACAAATTGCTAATTCACTTAGCAATATACCCCAAAGAACACTTCCTAGTAACACTGAGATCAACCTTAAAGAGAACAATAATGAACAAGTAGAAGCTATTCAATTAAGAAGTGGAAGAGAGATAGAGGATGTGGTTAGAAAAGAGAAAGAAGTTGTGAGAGAAATAAAGGAAACTAAAAGACCTGAAGAACATGTTTTTAAGGATCTAGAAAAATTAATATCTCCAACTAAAATCAATTTAGAAAGACAACCTCCATTTCCTCAAAGACCTAGATAGCATGAGTTGGATAAAAAAATTTCAAAGTTCATGGAAGTGCGTAAGTAGTTAATGATAAATATTCCTTTTACTTAAGCTTTGGGATAGATGCCAAGTTATGCAAAGTTTATGAAGGAGATATTAAACAAGAAAAGGAAATTTTGGGATTACGAGACAGTTGCACTAAGTGAGGAGTGCAGCACTATACTTCAGAAAAAGCTTCCTCAAAAACTTAAATATCCTTGTGGCTTAACAACTCCTTGTGCAATTAGAAAAATATTATGTGGAAAAGCTTTATGCAATTTAAGAGCAAGCATTAATGTGATTTCTCTATATATATTTAGAAGGTTAGGTTTAGCCAATATTTCCCCCACAACAGTTACCTTTCAGTTAGCTGATCGTCCTATCATTTATCCAAAAGGGGATATAAGAGATGTGCTTGTTAAAGTGGATAAATTTATCTTTCTTATGGACTTTATTATATTAGATATGGAAGAAGATAAAGAAAATCTAATTATTTTGGGGAGACCTTTTCTTGTTACTGGACATGCTATGATAGATGTGCAAAAAGGAGAGTTGACTATGAATATTAATGACCACGATATCACTTTTGATTTGTTAAAGACTATAAAATATCCAACAAAGAGAAAAGATGATGATTGTTTTTGGATGAAATTGATTATCTAATTAAAGACCATTTCCAAAAAAATTTTGAGAGTAAATTAACATATGAGATCAAAATGGATTTTAATGATGAGTTGAAAATGTTGTTTAAAGAAGACAATATGTATGTTCGGGAGAGGTGCGAAATGATTGACGTTATAAAAAATAGTAAACTTTTTATTCCATCTATTAAAAAATCTCATGAACTTAAGATGAATATACCCCATATAATTTTAAATTATTAAAAAATCTCATGAACTTAAGATGAATATACCTCATATAATTTTAAAGCCTAGATATTTAGGAAATTCATTTACACCACCAGTCTTTAAATCTTTAAATTCAACTCAATCACAAGAAGAACCTAAATTGAATAATAAAATCAGTAAAAGATCTCCTAAGAAAGAGTTATTCAAAATCAATGAATGACATATTCTTTGGTATACATACAAAATGATTGAGATTCTAATGTTGGGGCAACCAAAGTAAACATTTGATACATTGGGTTGTCAAAGTTAGATAAAGTGCTTTGTGGGAGGCAATCCATGGTTATCTTTTTTATCTGTTTAGTGTGATTGATTATTATGTTGGATTAGATAATAATGAGATGTTGGACTTTGATCCGTGTTTTATGTGTAAGAGAGTATTGGATTAATGTTGTGAGATAATTCTTTCATCATGACTAGATTGGATTAATGTATATGATTTCTGGAGTAGCAGGTTAACGAGTATAACGAGTCTGTTACGACTTAGTTCTCAACCGGAGCTGAGCATTACCTTCAAGCATGTAGGGTTTAGACTTGAACCACTCCATGTCAACTCTATTACTTCCTTTATTTAACTTTTTCTTCACTGAGTAAGGTCATGAACTTACTTTGTGAACAACATCTGGATGAACTAAACTATTTTTATTTACCAGATTGCGTATACCTTAAACTTAGAGTAACCCTGAATTGGCAACACATGAGGGAATTCTAGTCCATGGGTGATAAACATATAAATTTTTATAATACACCCACATTAGTAGTGTAGTTTCTTCTGTTAGAAATTGGAAGTAAAGAGGGAAAATGTGAGTAGAAGGGAGATTGAATTAATCTCAGTTGTTATTTGTTTATGAATCTGTGAGTCTATATATTGGATTTTGTGTGTCTATGTTTGTGAGTCGAGTTGAATGAGTTATTGGAGATGAAAAAACTTATCTCAATATTTTAAACTTATTAGCATCCAGCAATTCTTGTATAAAGTTTAAAATGTGTTCCCATTTAATCTTTAGTTTGTACATGTTATACTATTTAAAATTCCTTTACAGTGTTACGTCAAGCATGTTTAGGCTAGATTTACTTTCTATTGCAATATTCTACTGTATGTTATTTGTTGATATTTTTGTAGGATGTGTAGTAAATTGTAAAAATGATCTTTCCTTGTCGCATACTTTTGTACTTCATTGTTACACATGTTTGAGCTTAAGTTTGGGGGGAAAGGAAAAATGTTTCAAATTTAACCCTTAATTGTTTTCTAAAGTACTACAATTAAATTTATATTTTATTTGTAATGATTATTGTTATGTGGAGTCACCTTAAGGATGTTAGAATTTTAAGTATAGAAATGGAGTAGGAGAACTTAGTTGATATTTTTACTGAAAAGGGTGAACCTAGAGTTAAGGATATTTAGTGCAGAACTTGGAAAAATGAATAACTATCTTTAGTAAGAAGAATTGAATTTTCAAAAAATTAAGGATTCTTAAAATTTTTATTTTCAAATGTTTAAGTATCTTTTAGAAAGTATTTTAAGAAAACAAATACATCTTTTCAATTGAAGGAAAGCAATAATTTTTAACTTTAGAGGAGGATAGTGGAATTCAAAATTATTTAAGGACTTCTTCAGATATAATAATACTCACAAAAAAAAAGGAAAGGAGCAGAAAATAAAAGAATGGATCAAAAAGATCCTAAAAATAAAAATAAAATGCAAAAAAAAGTGAGGAGAAGCTTGAGGAGAGGTCCTATTCAAAAATTGGTTTCACTTGAGTCTTTCTAGAGTAAAGAACATAGAATAATTCTAAGCTTAATTTTTATACTTATTATAGCAAAAATTATTTTTAAGAGAGTTCTTAAGTTTAGAAAGTAAAGTTCATAGGATCTAAAGTTTGAAAAATCTGCATATATTTCTGAATTAGATAAGAAAACAAATTTCTAAGTTTGATGATAAATATTTTAGACCCTGGGCTAGTATGATTCACTAAAAGTTCTTCTAATTTAAATTATCATATTTTTAGAATAAATTTTTTTGTAATTCTAAGGAATGAACCGTTAACTCTAATCTACAAAAAATTATTTTAAAAATGTAGTATTACTTGACGATAAGTAATGCTTAAGTTTTGGGGATTTTGATGTGCCTAAAAATGTACTATTTTTTATGTTATATTTTATAATAATGTTGATGCTTTATTTAATAATGATATTGCAACTTTAAAGGTATGTTTTCTTGTTTTTTTGGTTTTAGGTACATCAAATTGAAGAATTTGGAGTGATTGGAGCAAAAGGAACAAAAATGGACCAAAACGGTACAAAGAGGAGCAAACCGGGTCGGACCGGGGCACACCAAAGTCATGCGGGCCAAAACCAAGCACTTAAGTGCCTGTGCCCGGTGCTTAAGCACCCAAAATTTTTCTTAGGCGCCACCAAACAAAGATGAGGGTGATTAAGCACCCAAAATTGATGCTTAAGCGCCAAAAATTATTTTCAACATAACTTCTAGAATATACATCAGATTTGGACAATTTTTGAAGTGGTGCTTTGTGTGTCTCTTAGAAAATTCATTGGAAATGATAAAAGGAACTTTAGAGAAGGATTTGGGGCTATTAAAATGATGTTTCTGAAGACTTTTAAAGAGGCACCTGAGGCATCATTCGAAAGATTCATTGAGTATGGACCCTTTTGAAGAGACACTTAAGCACCTCTTGGGAAATTATAATTAAGGCTTGGAAATGTTTTTTAAATGACTCTTGAACTAATTGGAAGAGGAGAATAAGGCTTGATGAGGGTGATTAAGCACCCAAAATTGATGCTTAAGCTCCAAAAACTATTTTCAACATAACTTCTAGAATATACAACAGATTTGGACGATTTTTGAAGTGGTGTTTTGTGTGTCTCTTAGAAAATTCATTGGAAATGATAAAGGGAACTTTAGAGAAGGATTTGGGGCTATTAAAATGATGTTTTTGAAGACTTTTGAAGAGGCACTTGAGGCATCATTCGAAAGATTCATTGAGTATGGACCCTTTTGAAGAGACACTTAAGCACCTCTTAGGAAATTATAATTAAGGCTTGGATTTAAGGGCTTGGAAATGTTTTTAAAATATCTAATAGACTCTTGAATTAATTATAAGAAGAGAAGAAGGCTTAGACAAGAAGAAGAAGGCATGGTGATGAGCCTCAAGCTGGGCGGCAAGGAGAGAGAGAGAGAGAGTGAGAGAGATTTCTTCTTTTCTTTTCCCTTCTTCCTAGAGAGGATTATAAGGAGATTGCTTTTTCTCTAAAAGGAGAGTTTGATTTACATTAAATATAAGTATTTTTGTTATTTTTTTAATTGAATCTAGTGCTTTTTTGTATGGTTTTAAAGTCTTGTTCAATGAAAAGTTTTTGTAGTTTCTTCATGTGTAGTGAATAATTTTCTTTAATCTTCTCTCTTATAATGATTTTGTATGCATGTGTAGGATATAGAATTGAGTTGTACTTGATGAGTCAATAAATTTAGATGAAATTTTGAAGAGGTGTTTGAAGCAAACCTTGGTGAAAACGTGAGAAATAGTTAATGAACACGAAAATTCATTCAATTGTCTTTTGAAAGGAGACAATTTCTAGAATATTCATTGAATGTGGACACATTTTGAAGAGACACCAATGCACATTTTAGGGAAATAATCTTTGATGGGTGTAGAATTAAAGGATTTTAGAGTGACAGGCTAATGCCCCCAATTTGGTTCTTAGATTTAGGTCTTAATCCTAGATGTTAGCCTTCAGGTGAGGGGACGAGAGGACTCTAGAGTGAGAACTAGTATCTCTCCTACCTAACCAATTTTTAGGATTCTTAAACTATGATTTATCAATTGTTCTTTATAATTACTTGACCAAGGGTAAAGAATATAATTGCTCCTATTTGTCATAATTTCTCTCACTACTTATTTTACTTTTATACATGTCACTAACTTCATTCCATATGGAAGGGTACTTTTATTATTTTAAATCCACCTTTTTAATTTTTCAATAAGTATTTTAGTTTAGGAGTAGAAGTAATATTGTAGTTATACTTGTAGGATATAAGCAAAACCAAAACAAAACTTTATCAACCTTCCAAGTTAGGGCATGTTATTCTAGACCAGAACTTCTCTTGAAAGCGACCGTGATTAACCTCAATCTTCATGGGATTGATATTTGTGGCATAATCAGAAAGTCATATATTACTTGATAATGATGTGTATAATTGCATAGAATCCCTACTATTTAAAAATAAAATTGAAACTTTACTTTGCTTCGGATCAAGTTTTTGGTGCCTGGTGGTGTCAACTTCATAAATCCTTACATATAAAAAATATTAGGATCACTTGTAAAGTGGGAAAGCACTTGAAGAGAACTTCTAAGGATTTGCTTGGGAAGGATTATAAGATAAGTTTTTTCTTCTATTTATTTATTCTTGTAAACTTTTTTTCTATATTAAATTCGTGTTTTGTTGTTTCCTTCTCATGAATTCTGAGTAGTCTTTTTTATTCTTCTCCAGATATTTTTCATCCTTCTCCCTATTTTGAGATATGATTTTATGAAGAATTGATTTTGTTTTATACAGTTTTGAATGTCAATAATTTGGAATAATTTGGGATGATTCAAACTCTGATCTTCATTTACATTTTGATATGGCCAATTGAAATATTTATATGTGTTTAGAAACATATGTTCCGAATGGGCTTTGATTTCTACAACATGGTGAGAATCACATTTGATTCCATGAAAGAGGATGGCATCTATGGGGAAATATACTTTGTTGGATGCAGAAATAGGGATTTTAAGGTAACAGATTAAAATCCCCAATTTAGTCCAGTTGAATGGAAACTAATGTGAGATTGTTAGCCTGTTAGCCCGTAGGTGAGGGAGTAGTGAGAGCTCTGGAGTGGCAGGCGGTATCTTCCCAGCCTAACCACGAAATTGAGGACCAAACTCTAGATTAGTCAATATTCTTTATGCACTTGAAAGAGGGTAAAGAGTAAGATTGCTCTTAATTGGCATAAAACAATTTTCATATATTTTTAAATTATTTCAATGCTTTCTTAACTTTGAACACTTCATCACATAAAATTTGTTTAGATTTCATAAGTTTGCTTTTAAAAGTTTATTAATTAATTTAATTTAACTAGTCCCTTTTATCTGCATTTAATTTAGCATACACTTAATTATTTTAGATTAAAATTTTGTACTTCAGTTTTGTAGTTTGATTTTTTTTTTAAAATATAGTCATAAGAATTTATCTATAAGTATTTCCAACTTTCCTGTGGAATTGATATCTAGCACTCCATTAGAGCTTTTTCTTACTTTAGTGATACGTATAGTTGTGTTAGTAATAGGGGATTTGACAGTTTAAGATAAAATTATTTTTATTAAAGTTTTTTTTTGTTGGGTTTAAATTGCATGTTTATTATTATAATTATTGTGTGTACTTTGTAATATTGAAAAATATCTGTAAAAGTAATACAACAAAATGTGTCGCATCAAGTTTTTGGCACTGTTGTCGGGGAAGTAACGGAAAGTATTAGTAAATTACTTTATAGTTTAAAACATTTTATTTGAACTAAAAAAAATTATTTGTAGTTTTATTTAAATATTTCCATATTTCAGTGTGTTTACTTATTTTAATTGATCACTGTGTTTGTTAATGCGTAGTTTAAGATTTGAAGATTTACTACCTTATGATTAAGAGTTAGAAAGAACTATTAGAAAAATTTGAAAACAACAAAAAGAAAAGAGAGAAATAAGTTTAGCAAAATGGCTTGCAACTCAAGTAATGTTGAAAATGAAAATGAGCATCATCAGAGACCTTTAAGAGATTATGCTAATCCTACAGCAGATGAAATTCATTTGAGTATACAAAATCCTACTGTAGTTGTCAATTCATTTGAGCTTAAACCTACTATTTTCCAAATTGTACAAAACAATTATAAACTTTATTACCCTTACAGTTTTAATAATTTACAGAGTAAGGAGAAGAAATTGTCAATGGAAGAATTAATTTTACAAATGGGAAGTTAATTACAAAGTCAAGGAGCTACAATTAAAAACATGGAAAATCAATTGGGATGTATTGCTACTGTACTTAGCAATAGACCTCCAGGAACATTGCCTAGTAATGTTGAACTAACTCCTAAAGACCAGAACAAAGAGTAAAGTAAGGCTACTCAAATGAGAAGTGGAAAAAAATTGGAAATCAGAGTTCAAAAAGAAGTGGAAGTTGAAGTTGAAAAGATGATGTGGAAAATAAAAAAAACTTGTGAAGATTTTTATTTTGAGTCTGAATTTCCAATTAAACCAATGAAAATCACTATTGAAAGACCACCACCTCCATTTCCTCAAAGACTGAAGCAGAAAAATAGAGATAACTAGTTTTCAAAATTTTTTGAAATATTGAGGAAATTAATAATAAACATTCAATTTGTTGAAGCCTTGGAAAAAATGCCAAGCTATGTGAAGTTCATGAAGGATATACTTAATAAGAGATAAAAGTTTGTGGATAATGAGACTGTTGAAGCCAGTGTGGAGTGTAGCACTATAACTCAAAGAAGCTTTCTGAAAAACTTAAGAATCCTGGTAGTTAGACTATTCCTTGTGCTATTGGCAAAAGATTTCTGGGAAAAGCTTTATGTGATTTAGAAGCCATTATTAATCTTATGCCTTTATCAATTTTTAGAAGGTTGGGTTTAGGAGATATTTCACCTACACTGTAACTCTTCAGTTAGCTGATCATTCGATTACCTACCCTGAAGGAGTTATAGAAGATATTTTGGTAAAAGTTTGATAAATACATCTTTCCTGTGGACTTTATTATATTAGATATGGAGGAAGAGAAAGAAATTCCTATCATTTTAGGAAGGCCATTCCTTGCCACTACAAGAGCTTTGATAGATGTACAGAAAGAAGAACTAACTATGAGAGTTAGTGATCAAGAAGTTACATTTAATATTATAAAATTAATGAGATACCCAGCAAAACAGCAAGAGATTAAATGCTTCAGAATGGATATTAACAAATGTTAAAGCCATAAATATTTTACAAAGACATTTAAAAACAAATTTGAAATAGAATATTTTGAAGATGAGGATAAAATTCAACATAAATCTATGAAAGTGAGTACTGAAGAATTGAATTATGTTCATGAACAATTTGAAATGTTAGATCCTATAGATAATAACAAGAATTTTATTTTATCTATTAAGGAACCTCCCAAACTATAAATGAAAACACTACCTACACATTTAAAGTATGTATGCTTAGGAGATTTATCTACATTACCTGTTATTGTATCCTCAGAATTAAGTGATACGCAAGAACAACAGTTGTTGGAAACTTTTAAGAAGATACAAGAAAGCCTTTGGATGGATATTAGCTAATATTAAAGGAATCAGTCCTTCAATTTGTATGCATAGAATTTTATTGGAAGATCATCATGAACCAAGAGTTGATCCTCAATGGAGATTGAATCCTATGATGAAAGAAGTTGTAAAGAAAAAGATTTTAAAATGGTTAGATGCTGGAATAAT
>NW_018252066.1:9329-11094 GCF_001263595.1 Phalaenopsis equestris | reverse complement strand
ATGTGAGGATTTATATATTGATTGTTGTGGATTATGTGACAAAATGGGTTGAAGGAGTCACTTTACTTCGATGTGATGCTAAGAGTGTTTCAAAGTTATTGATTAAAAATATTTTTTTAAGATATGAAATGCCGAGAATAATTATTAGCGATGGAGAATCTCATGTTAGGATGAATGCAACAAGTACAAGGTTGGTGGAAAAATATAATATTATGCATAAAATTGCAATTGCTTATCATCCCCAAACTAGTGTTCTAGCAGAAGTATCTAATCATGAAATGAAAGGAATTTTAGAAAAAATTGTGAATCCTAATAAAATGGATTGGTCTGCTAGATTAGATATTGCATTATAGGCTTACAGGACAACTTATAAGACACCTATAAGAATGTCCTCGTATAGATTTATTTTTTGGAAGACTTGTCACTTATCAGTAGAATTGGAGCATAAAGACCATTAGGCTATTAAGGAATTCAATTTCAATTTGAAAAATGCTGGTAAGGAACGATTATTGCAATTGAATGGGCTTGAAGAAATTATGAATGAATCTTATGATACAGCTAGGATTTATAAGAAAAAAATGAAAGAATGGCATGATTGGAAGATAATAATAAAGAAATTTGAGCATGGACAACAAGTTTTATTAGATAATACAAGATTGAAATTATTTCCTAGAAAACTAAAATCAGAGTGGAAAGAGCCATTCACAATTGTAAAAGTACATCCCTATGGAGTTATTAGTATTGAACTCGATGGAGCTGTTAGCTAAAACCTATTGCGCTATTAAGGAGTTCAATTTCAATTTGAAAGATGCCGGTGAGAAACGAGTATTGCAATTGAATGAGCTTGAAGAAATTAGGAATGAATCTTATGATAATGCTAGGATTTATAATGAAAAATGAAGAAATGGCATGATTGGAAGATAATAAAAAAGAAATTTGAGCATGGACAACAAGTTTTATTATATAATACAAGATTGAAATTATTTCTTGGAAAACTGAAATATAGGTGGAAAGGGTCATTCATAATTGTAAAAGTCTATCCCTATGGAGCTATCATTATTGAAGATCCCATGACTAGAAAGATATTTAATGGAAACCATATTTTGATGGTCAAAGACTAATTTTTAAAAAGACTGCAATGTTGGGTCAACCAGAGTAAATACTCGGAATGTCGGGTTGTTGACATTAAACCAAACACATTATGGGAGGCAACCCATATTTATCGTTGTTTATTTTGTTTATATATTTTTGTTTGAAATATTATATTTATATAGATATATCCATAATTTTATGGATTCCGTGTATTTGAGAAACTTGAAATTAAGAAAATATTTAAAAACATCTTTATTTACCTAATTTTATGGAAGATTTGAGAATTTATTAGATTGAAATCAAAATGGCAAACATTTTGGAACTGGCGCATAAGGCGTAACTTTCTAGAGAGCTGGTGCCTGAAGCATCAGAATAAGTGCCTGAGGCGCCGCGGTAACAAAAATTGCTTAAAACATTTCAAAAGGATGTTTTGGCGGCTTTTTGTGGGTTATCCTTTTTATAACTCTAAAAAATTGATTCCAAAGTCTATTTTAGGGGGTGTCGGCACTATTTTGGTGTGGAGTTTGCCCGTAAGAAGCTGTCGGTCATCGGAGTTGAAATCCCATTGCCCGCTTCGGAAGGACGTTTTTTTTTTTTTTTTAAATTAGTTTTGAAAAAGATGAAGTCAAACTGACCCCATAATTTTCATAGTTTAAATGAAAGAGCGCTTTAC
>NW_018252066.1:0-2228 GCF_001263595.1 Phalaenopsis equestris | reverse complement strand
GTACCTTTTCTAGTTTTCTAAGACTAGTCAATAGGAAAGTCCTATGGCTAGACCTAGGCTACTAAAGAAGTTTCTAGACCTCAACCAAAAGTGAGGTCAACAGGGGGAAAAATGAGGGAAGAGTCACTAATTTTTAAATCCAATAGCTTCCCACTCTAAAAATTCCGCAAGATTTGGAATTTTTAACTGGAGAAAGTTCATTATTTTTTATGCACAAAAGTTACATGATCAAATTCTTGTGAAGAAGAGGCTAATAAAGAAAATAAGCTTTTATGTATCGAGTTTGTGAATCGAGGATTTAACACACTGAATACTCGAGTGGAAGAGATAACTTTGCAAAGGCATTGGGAAGTGCTTTGCTATACCACTATGCCGTAGTTGTCCCTGTGGTGAAAGAGTTTTATGTAAATCTTCATGGAATCAACCAATGAGATGTCTATGTGTGAGGCATATGTGTACAATTCACTCCTTTAAGAATAAACGATATGTTTATGATTGAAAGTGTTCCTATTTTACACTATGCAAATTTTTCCCCTATAAGAGATAATATAAACAAACTCTATCGATTTCTTATTAATGAAGATGAAAATTGGGAGGTCAGAGATGATGGAAATGCAAGTTTTTCTTCTTCATTGTTAAATCCTGCATCTAAAGCTTGACATTTCTTTATTGCATCGAAATTACTTCCTACAATGAAAATCAGTAAAGTCATGAAGGAGAGTGCTATATTGAATTATTGTATTCAAACTGGAAAACCTATTGATACTGGTGTAATAATTGTGAAATCAGTTTTGGGTTTGATCGTTAATGGATCTACTACTGGACTGAGACATCCATCTACTATTTTCCTTCTTTGCAGTCAATCACAAGTGCCTAATGAAACTTGGGAAAAAGTGCTTCTTCCTTGGAAGCCTATGGACCCAGAAGTTTATTGCAACTGCATTGGAATGGGAGATGAGAAAGATATGAATATATTGATGGATCAATCATCCCAGAATTCATCACCTATTCAGCCTTACTTCAGTTTAAATGCACTTCTGGAAAGGATCAAGTAGATAGAGAAAGAGGTAAAAACCTTATGCATGTAATTGGGAATATTTCTGAAATATTGGATCATCTTGATTAGAGGTTGAAGGAACATTTTGAACATATTGGATGTACTGAAGATGCTTTGGCACGTATGTTCAAGAAAAATGCTTGGATCGAGGAAGATTCAATAGATGAATTTCCTTATTGATCTTTCTATAACTTGTACATGTACTACCAATTCATGGGAGATATCCAGGAGGATGAGAGCAAAGAAAATGTTTGAACTTACTTTATGTGCAGAACGCTTATTTAGTACTAGTTTCTTATGCTATTTTGTTATGTTGTATTGCATTTACTTTCATTGTTGAACTCTATTTGTGTTTGTTTTTGAGTATTTTGATGTTTAGATTTCAGTGTTAGGATGTTTGGTTTGCTTTAGACACTGAATTAGCTTTTGTTGGCTTGAAAATAGTTAGTTAATAATAGTGTGGATTTTATGTATAAAAGTGATTTTTGTTTTGTTTGTGAAATTAATGTGTTAGAAAGTTATTTAATTATTAGTATAAGTGTTTATTTGAGTTAATTAGAGGTTGACGTAAAGCTGTACACAACAAATTTCCTTAGAAAACGAAATATGGAAAAATTAGGCACGCCAAATTCCTGAAAACGCCCAAATACCTTAAAAACTGTAAAATCCCCCAATAAAACTCCATTTTTACAGCTTGGGTCGTCTCCTATCTCTAAATCACAACTTAGGGCTTCACATTGTGTGTATTTGAGAAGATTTCGAAGGCCAAAGATCTTAGATTTCATCTTCTCTAGTAAAAGCTTCACTTTAACTAAGAAATTTTTTATCTTCACCATGGATTTGCCCTACATTATGGAAAATCCAAAATTTGGAGATTTGTTTAAAAACCTTAAAGAAAACCCATGGTGAAAAGTTTCTTACTAAATAATCTTACTTGTGGAACTAGATTTTTACTTTTGCAATTTATTTGGGTTTTATTTAGATTTCCATAGAAATTCCTCTGGCTCCAAGAGTAAGAAGATGGAAAGCCTACAAGAAATTTTGACGCAAGAAAATTTGTCAACTATAAGGCCCAACATAGTTACAATACTCAAATGGACTCAAGAAAATTAATCCAGGAACGAGCATTTGCTAATCCAGGTGGCAAGATCGAGAGGTTGATTGTCATCAG
>NW_018252065.1:0-1435 GCF_001263595.1 Phalaenopsis equestris | reverse complement strand
AAAAAAAAAAGAAATTTTCAAAAAAGTATGAAGTTAGCTTGACATGCTGCTCTTTGGCCATCGAATTGTAAGCGTAGGATAAGATAGTTGTTGATTATCACACAAGTTGTTGGCTTAAGGAAATTAGATGCATTTCAAAGTGAGTTCCGAGTTAGAATTGAATCAAGCATCTTCACCAATCCATCAACCTTTGGAGCCAATCAACACATGCATTAAAAACTTGATTAATTTTATTCAAATGAATATAGGTATGATGCTATCCAGATTTTACCCGGGAGCTCGAAATACCAAGATGAGAATACGAGGTTGACATAAGATGAATTTTATCTAACATTTAATAATAATATGAAAAACATTATGCAAGTGATAAAAAAATTTAATCTATTATTAATGACAAGTTATAATATTAACATTATCAAATGTATATACAATAAGCATATTAGTCAAAACATCAAATTAAATTTGAGAGAAGAACAATGAGCCATATAAATAGAAATTTATATAATTACCCACAATAGATTGTCTTCGTCAAATTTGATCTCGTACTTTCACTTTGATTCAATTTATAAACCAAATATTAGCTTAGATTTATAGCTTTAGCCATGTTGCTAAACAATCTAAAGATCCATACTTGTAATTCAAACAAATCACCTAGATATTATCTTGAATTTAACTTTATCATTGTACTTATACACCATTTTTATAAAATATTTAATAATAACACAAATATCATTACCTATTTAACAAAATCCATTTATTCATATTAGTTACTCTTTCTCTCTCTAAATTTCCACCCATGAAGAACAAGTCATATTTATCAGCAAAACTATACTCATTGCATTCTTATAATATGACCATATAATCTTGTTTTCAGAAATTATTTAATTTAGTTTAATACTTGGGAAATATTTGCTTTATTCATATGCATTTAACAAACTTGGGAAATTTAAAGTTGCATTATTTTAATTATTTATTTATTATCGATCCCGTGTTCTTATGGGATGTTATCCTGATAAGGATTTTTTATTTTAAGTTTAAAAAGAGGGAGCTTTGATAAGACAAAAAAGGTTGACACAGCACGGCGCTGGCGAGCCTGTGGGGCCGATGGCCATCAATTAGGCTTAATAGATTATTAAGGGTCAGTTTGGATTGGGGCAGCTTATTTGATGCGGCGGCATTTTGAAATCGCATATGGACTGTTTGGATAAATTGCGTTTTGATGTTTTGAAAATGTTGAACGCAACGTTCACACCGCACCTATCTAAGTGAGATGACAGCTTTCTGCAGCGGTCTGACTTTTCCAAAAAAAAAAAAAATTCTAATTGTCATCGCAATGACAGCGGTCTGACTTTTCCAAAAAAAAAAAAATTCTAATTGTCATCGCAACTAACTTATCAACTAATTATTTTTAATCAGCTTATCAACAGATTATTTA
>NW_018252064.1:0-5090 GCF_001263595.1 Phalaenopsis equestris | reverse complement strand
TTTAATGCCAAAAATGTCAGTTCACTTAATTAATCCATTTGAGTGGAAACCTAAGTTGTCAAATGAACTCAAAATATTTTGAAATTAATATGATTTGTTTTCTGGATCATAAATTACAGTGGAGATAAAAAATCAAGTCATTTAAATGTTTATATTTTCCAAAATTAATTATTTTTGTGATTTAGTATTTGGAAAATTTAAGGGTATTTTAAATGACTTGACCCATTAAATTATTTTCAAAGGTTTCTCTAGTCATGGTGGACCTTCCAAATTTTTTTTAGGATTTTATAATCAATATGCTAATTTTCATGATTATTTTAAAGAAATAATGTGAAATAACTTGAAAAATATGGGTCTCTGTATAGGAACCCCCTCTGACTTTAAAAAAATCAGAGAATACTTCCCCTGACAGAGACTACAACATGTCAAAATTCCAAGCCAAGGTGGTGTGCTATAATGCATGGAGAATCAAAATAAGGAAAACATTATTTAATTAATTAAAAACAAAATATGCATTAAATAAACATGAAAATATTTTCACATTATTCTCCTCTCTTCACTGAGCAACAGTGTATTTTTATTTTATTTTTATGATTCTTTAACACAAATTTATGCATTTTTGAAGTTATGGCTATTTATTTAAATTGGAAAATCCCTAATTTCCTACTTAAGTGACGAGGCGTTAGCGCATTCTAGACAGATTTGAAAACTCCACGTGGGGCGCTCCCGTTCGACGCCACTGTCCACGTGTCTGCCTCGTCAGCTCGCGGTTCTGTTCCATCTCCCCATAAGACGCAATCAGAGTCGTCCATGTGATACATGCGCGATCCAACGGCTTTCGATCATCGTCCCCAATGAAGTCAACTCGTAAACAGTCTGTTTTCAAACCCTAATATCTCGCTCGATTCTCAACCAAATCAAGTGCGATTTGTTTCTATAGACTCGTCTCGACTAGGAGAACATATCCATACGGTTAATTGACCCTTAAATCAACTTTATACACATGGAGAATCAAATGAAGCTCAGTTTAGGGTTAACTTTTAATACCTTGGTCCAAGAGGGGAAGCCTTGATTGAATGCTTGTGGAAGCTTCATGGGGGTCCCAAGAGCCTAGGGATTGAGACTCAAGCTCGATTGGATGCTTGTGGAAGTTTCGTGAGGGCCCCAAGAGCTTAGGGAAGGAGCCTCAAGCCGTGGTGAATCGCCTAGATATGATTTCGACCAAAGTCAATTTAGAGATTCGATCAAAGTCCACCTTAGGGTGCTCTGGTGTGGGGCTTTTGTAGGGGATCTTCATCTCTTGATGTGGGGATGGTGTGAGTGCAATTAACTTGAATTTGGTGGAGGTTTGAGGGGTGTCCTATTTTGGCCTAGAAATTTGGCTCAAAAATTGAGCTCGAACAGTGGCTTTGAGTGGCTAAGGGTGGTTGGGTTAAGCTCAATAAGTCTCAAAAAAACTATGAAAGCAATTTAGCAGTCTCCCCAAGGAATTTCAAGCTCTCCTCCTTTGCCCATGGAGGGTGAGTTTAAATAGAGGGGGAAGGAGAGGCCACCAGGGGCAATTGTTGGGTGCCCTAGATTGCTTATGTGGATGCCAACAATGTGCAAAAAATTCAATTAGGATGAGCCAGCTTGGATGAGTTTAATTTTGAGTTTTGGTCATGGTGGAGCTTTTGATTTTGGGATTTTCGACCACCAAGGTGGATGACCGGCCAGGGAGGGGTCACCATCTAACTTAGGGAGGTTAGGATTTGGTCTTGGTGAAGTCAATTGGGGTTGGTCATGTGTAAAGGTATGAGATTGAAATAGTATGTAAAATGGGTCATTTTGGGTCAATTTGGGTCAAATCATGATTTGGGTTGGGTTCAGCCACCATGGTTGGTCTTGGGCTGAAGAGGAGATCATTTGGTTTAGCTTAATCATTGGGTATAAGTCACCATCCAAAGAGATTTGGCTAAACATGGGTTAGAGTGATTCATTGGAGGGGTTAAAACCCTTTTAAGGAGGCTTGAAAGTGGTTTGGCCTCTTGCCATTAATATTTTGATGATGTGACAAGGCTCTCATGGCTTTTCTATGGCTTGGGAGTGGTTTCATGGATTGCATGTGGCTTGGCTAATTTTCATAAGGAAGGATTTTGGATTTATTTGGTATTTTTGGTGAAGTTTGGCTTGATTCTTGATTTAGAATGGTTTTATTTTGAATTTAGGACTTTAGGAATGATTTTAATCAAATGGATGATGAAGAGAAAGAATTGTCATGTGGGCTTTAGATTTGGGCTCTTGAGATTAAATGTGGTGAGCTTGGGCTTTTAAAATGGACATTGAGTTTGGGATAAAATTTGGGCTAATTGAATGTTGAGTTTGGTGTAGGAGAATTTCATGAAGGATTTGGCAAAATTTCAAGTGATTTTGAGTTGAATTGATGGGCTAATTTGATGGATTTAGGCATATGGTCAAAATTGAGCCTTTTTTATTTGAATGAAATTGGGCTTGCAATTGGATCAAATTGGGCTTGAATTTTATTTAGAATAGGATTGGGGATGCTGAATATTGATTTGGAATTGGACTTAGGCAAAATTGGGGTCAATTGGGCTAAGATTGAAGCTAATTTGGGTACATTTGGGTCTTTAAGGGCAAATTGGGGCTTTTGGTCAAATTGGACTAATTTGGTCAAATTGGGTCAAATTGATGATAAAAAATTGAAAATGAGAATATTTGGGATGATTTTGGAATTTTTGGAAATTTTTAGAATTTTTAGGTCATGAGGGGTATTTTGATAATTTTGGGCAATTTTGGGCAATTTTGGAAATTTGGTAATCTTTGTGAATTTTGGTCAATTTAGGTAGTGGTGAGAGGTTTGCGATGATTTTTGGGCAAATTTAGGTATTTTGGGTAATTTTGGGATTTTTTGGCAAAGATTAGGGTTGTAGGGATATATTGGTAATTTGGTGATTTAGGCCAACAAACCATGAAGCCATACCAAACCAGTAGGAGCCATGTGAGGACTCATTTTTATGCTCAATGTGTTGGTTCTAACCCTCTTAGTTAAAGAGTAGGGGTACAGGGTCATCCACGTGAGCTTTCCAAATACAGTCAGGAGACGAACCTAAGGGGTCATAGGGTTTAGGGTATGTGAGAGAGTGTAGTGTGTGCAAGTTAGCCCCACCAAAACCAGATCACCTAGGGTTAGTCTTAAGGTCTGACCATCCTATGGGGGACTCCCCTTGAGCTCCTTCATATTGACCCTACCTACTAAGTGCTAGAGGTCAGGACCAATATGTGGAACTTCAGGTTGAGCAAAGAAGGGTTTGAAATTTCTAATGGTGAGGGTTCCTTTTCTAGTCCTCTAGGAATAGTCAATAGGAAATTCCTATGGCTAGACCTTATGCTACTAAAGAGGAAAAAACTAAACCTCAACCAAAAATGAGGTAAACAATGTCTCACATCTCGAAACAAACTCAGCCACCTCGCGCTTTAACTCAAGCCACCAAAACATCATGTTCAAGTCACGATACATCTTACTTCTCCCTCGATGAATTGTATATCCAGAATAATGAGCCTTATGTAATATCTCCTTCCTCATATCACCATTAACAAGAACCCAAAGTCGATGACAACGAGTCAACATCCCATGGTCATCAACATGCGGCTCAGGTATTCTCCATGAATGAATCGAATCAACTAATATGACATACTATTCATCTAGCCTCTGAGCTTCCTTAATTCTCTCCAGCAAAGAAACTTGAATAATCATTTATGAAAATCTTGCATCCACATCACCATAATGAATAAATTCCAACTCCAATATCTCTATCTCTCGAATTAGATTCTCATCAGATGTAATCAAACAAACTACCACACCACTAAATTTTCTACTCAAAGCATCAGCTGCCACATTTGCCTTACCAGGTTTAAGATCATAATCTTTGATCAACTCCAACCGCCTCCTCTGTCTCAAGTTTAGCTCCTTTTAAATGAAGATGTACTTCAAGTTTTTATGATTTATATAGATCTCACATATCACTCCATATAAGCAATGCCTTATCTTCAATGCAAATACAATAACCGCCAACTTCAAATCATGAGTAGGATAATTTTTCTCTTGCAGCTTCAACTGTTTGGACGCATAAGCAATAAGTCTCCCATTCTGCTGTAATACCAACCCAATTCTCTCAAAGAAGCATCAGTGAACACCTGAAAATCCTCAACACAATTTGGAATTATCAGAATAATTGCCGACACCAAATAACACTTAAACTTCTGAAAACTAGTTTCACACTCAGGTGTCTAATCAAAAGGAACTACCTTCTGAGTCAATCTAGTCAGAGGAATTGCAATATAGGAAAAGCCCTTAACAAAATTTCTATAATATCCTGCCATGTCAAAGAAGTTGCAAACTTCAGACATTGTAGTTGGCCTTGGCCAATCAACAACTTCATGGACCTTCAAGGGATCAACAGAAATACCATTGCTTCTCACCACATGGCCCGGAAAGGAGATGGCTTTCAACCAAAATTGACACTTTAAGAATTTAACATATAGTTCATGTTTTCTTAATGTCTCCAACACCAATCTCAAATGAATTACATGATCATCTTCAAACTTGGAATACACCAATATATCATCGATAAAGACAATAACAAACTGATCTAAATATTTTTTGAACACCTGATTCATTAGATCCATGAATACAGCTCAGGCATTAGTCACACCAAAAGGCATGACCAGAAAACTCATAGGGGCCAAAATGAGTACTAAAAGTTGTCTTCCTTACATCTTCCTCCTTCACCCTCAACAGATAATACCTGGGTCTCAAATCTATTTTTGAAAACACATATGCACATTTAAGCAGGCCAAACAAATCATCAATCCAAGGCAATGGATACTTGTTCTTAATAGTCATTTCATTCAACTCTCTATAATAAATGCACATACACATCGTACCATCTTTCTTTCTCACAAACAACACAGGTGAACCCTAAGGAGATACACTTGGTTTGATAAAGCCTCTATCCAACAACCCTTGCAACTATATTTTAAAATCCTATAGTTCTTTTGATGTCATTCTATAAGGAGCCTTCACAATATGA
>NW_018252063.1:4356-6518 GCF_001263595.1 Phalaenopsis equestris | reverse complement strand
CAATTCTCATTTTGGAATCAGTTATAAACTTCTGATTCCTTTCCTTTTGAGGTTAGTCCTTACCTTCTGACTCTTTTTTGAGATTAATCCTTAACTTTCAATTCTCTTTTTTTGAATCAGTCCTAACTTCTGATTCCGACTCTCTCTTGAAATCGATCCTTAAATTTCAATTCTCATTTTAGAATCAATCCTTAACTTCTGATTCATTCCCTTTCGAGGTCGGTCCTTAACTCCCACCTCTCTTTTGAGATTGATCCTTAACTTTCAATTCTCATTTTGGAATCAATCCTTAACTTCTGATTCATTTCCTTTCGACGTCGGTCATTAACTTCCGCCTCTCTCTTGAGATTGATCCTTAACTTTCATTTATCACTTTTGAATCAGTCTTCCTTTCGAGGTCGGTCCTTAACTTTCGACTCTCTTGAGATTGATCCTTAACTTTCAATTCTTATTTTGGAATCAGTCCTGAACTTCTGATTCCTTTCCTTTCGAGGTTGGTCCTTAACTTCCAGCTTTCTCTTGAGATTGATTCTTAACTTGTAATTGTCATTTTGGAATCAGTCCTCAACTTCTGATTCCCTCCTTTTCGAGGTTGGTCCCTAACTTCCGACCCTCTGCTGAAATTAATACCTAAATTTCAATTCCCACCCCGGGGTCAACACTTACATACTGATTCTCATCCTCTATAAATATTTGAAATTTGATAACTCAAAC
Organism: Phalaenopsis equestris; assembly: GCF_001263595.1. Taxonomy (NCBI): domain Eukaryota; kingdom Viridiplantae; phylum Streptophyta; class Magnoliopsida; order Asparagales; family Orchidaceae; genus Phalaenopsis; species Phalaenopsis equestris. The sequence continues at coordinate 5,804 of NW_018252063.1, read as the reverse complement.
TCACTCTACAGTCCCCAGCGAGAGTTCCTACTTCTTGATTTCGATCAAATATTCATTTGTTAATTCCCTAGCGGAAACAAATATCACACACAATTTCACAACTCCTACGTCTGTTGACTTAGGAGTTTGTATTGGTCTTGTTGATCTTGTCGGTCAACGTCAATACGCGTGGTGTGCTTGTCCAACACAACACACCTATTAGGGGTCAATTTGTTGACCTCACTTTTGGTCTAGGTTTAGATTTTCCTTTTTAGCAGCCTAAGGTCTAGCCATAGGACTTTCTTATCGACTATTCTTAGTAAACTAGAAAAGGAACCCTCACCGTTAGAAATTTTAATCTCCTTCTTGCTCAACTTGAGGCTCTACATATTGGTCCTGACCTCTAGCACTTAGTAGGTGGGGTCATTATGAGGGAGCTCAAGGAGAGTACCCATGGGACTGTTTGATTTTAGGGTTGACCCTGGATGTTTGTCTAGAGCTAAGGCACTCACTTGCACTCACCTTTACCCACAATCACTCACAACCCTAAACCCCAAAATTTCATAATTTTGGTCTCTTGATCTTTTAGGAGACTCATGTAGATGGTCCCTTAAACCTACTAGCCTTAGGCTAGGGTTTAGCTAAGACCAGTACATAGAAGACCCAAATGGAGTTTCCATTGGTCCATAGCTTCATTATGGTGGTTGGCACCCAAATTCTACCAGAAATACCTAACTTGGCCTTTTTACCCTTGAACTCTCCCAAATTACCTAAGTACCCTTGAAACCCTAAATTTTCCCAAAATTCCTAAATTTACCTAAAATACCCAAAATTGTTCAAAAATCATTTCAAACCTTTTGAAAACATCCAAATTACACAGATCACAAAAAAATTGCTAAATTTACCAAAATGCCCCTCCTTTGCCGAAAATTTCAAAAAATCCCAAAAAATTCTCAAAACCTTCAAAATATTCCCAATTTCATTTTTCTCAACTACCACATGGCCCAATTTGACCAATTTGACCATTTTGACTGACACAAACCTCAAATTGCCTATAAAGACCCAATTTCTCCAAATTTACCTAAAATGTCCATCAATTTGGTTCCAATCTTCTGGTCCCAATTTACCCCAATTTTGATTCTAAACTAAAATTCAATTTTGATATGACCAATATAGACCAAATACAGGCTCAATTAGTCCATCATTTGAGCCAAGTTTTGATTTAGAACAAAACCCCAATTTTGGCGCCATGATTTTGTTCCACCAAATAGAACCCGTGGCCAACTCAAATTGCCACAATTTGTGTTAAAAACTCTTCATAATATTCCTATACATCAAACTTGACCTTCAATTGACCTTGGTGATACCTCAATTTCATTTAATTTTAGCCCAAGTCCAAAAATCCTCAAATTTGCCCCAAATTGGCTGTCTCCAAATTCCACCAAATTGATTGCCTTAGCCCCAAAATT
>NW_018252063.1:0-1167 GCF_001263595.1 Phalaenopsis equestris | reverse complement strand
AAACACTACAAGCCCAAGCTAAAACTAAAATTGACTAAATGTTTTAATAACACTAACTTGCTCCTTTTAAGGGTTTTCACCCATATAATTTTCAAATTGAGTGATAAATGATAATTACCCTACTCTTAGGGATAATTGAAACATCAATGTTCATTGAGCATTGGAGATATTTACAGGATGAATTATTAAGCAACGTAATAAGTTTAAATAAGCTCGAGGCTTTTCACCAGGCGGTGAGAGGGAAGCATGAACCTGCTTCTTTTTTTAAACATGTTGGATATCTTAGCGGTCTACTAAACTTGATATGTTTTGTTTAACAAAAATCATTCTTAATCAAACTAATAGGGATCCACCGAGATATGATTTAGGATTTGGTAGATCACCAGAACTTTATTTTTCTCACTTCATATAAAATGCCCTTACATGCATTTTTGAGTTTTAGGTGGTGGAACAAGAAAACTCGTCAGGTATGTTTTACAGTATTTCAACATTGTCTTTCTTTTACTTTCATACTGTACTTTTATACCTGTAAATTTGCATGTTAAACAATGATGTTACCCTGCATGGAAACTAAAACTATCAGGATAGCCACAGACAAATATCACACAAAACAATAATTGCAATTAAATTAAGACGTCTCTATCGGATGATCGGGAATCCCTCGATGGATGTAACCTACGGTTGCTAACGAGGTTTCCCACGGTCTAAATGAAAGTATGTAACTCATTTAGTTGAGTTTAGTAAATTCAGTTGGACTAAGTGAATCCAATAGAAAATAGTGGTATCGGAATGAGAGAACCGTAGGATCCTAATCGGTGTCGCTTTAGTAAACTTTAACATCTCTCATAACATTTAAAGAGCTTCAACCATAGGGTTGTCTGATTTGATATCATAACTTGACACCCTAGAAAACTTAAACTCGGCACGACGAAGAGCTTAGAGCTAGCATGGTGGGCAGCACGACCATCTTCAACAACAAAAAGCTAAAACAATTTTCTTCCTTAGAATTAAACAACAAAGTCATAGGATTTCGAGATTGTTTGTTTATGCAACATAAATCCTCACCTCATCTTTAGGCCTTTGTATAACTCTGTTATACAATCTCAGCTTTAACTCGTTTTAGGATTCTGAAGTTGTTGTTCGTCACGACCTAAATCCTCACATCTT
>NW_018252062.1:22556-24996 GCF_001263595.1 Phalaenopsis equestris | reverse complement strand
GAAGATCTTACCTCAAGAAATTTAAATCTAGCAAATCTGGCTCGAATCTTAGCAAATCTGGCTCAAATCTACCAAGAAATCTCCACAAAAAGGCTTGCCCTAAACTCAAAATTGCGAACGTCAAAGGAAGAAGATGATAACAGGAGATCTCCACAAAAAGGCTTGCCCTAAACTCAAAATTATGAACGTCGAAGGAAGAAGATGATAACAGGAGCGAAAATGGCATTTTTAGGGGTTAATTTTCACTTTTAACCATTCACGAAGAGGTTTTCGTGAACCGACACTTAAGCTCGGATATGTGGTGCTTAAGCACCAGTGCACAATTTTTGATATTTTTAAATTTAAGTAAAATGCACTATTAGCCTAAGTAAACCACCCCTAAATGGTTTTATGACACTTAAATGACTATTTTCTTCCCCTTTTACTCTTCTCTCTCAAAATTCTCCAATATAACTAATTCGATTTGAGACTAAATTAACACAAAATTTTTCACAAAATACACTTATATTCATTTGCGAACTATTAAAAACAACATTTAACACATAATTCTCATTTTAAAGAGTCTCGGATGACAATTTTCTTAAATACAAACACTAAACAAACTTACACAATAACACACATAATCACATAAACACTAAAAACATGACTTAACACTAATACATAAAACAACTCTAACAAGCAAATCTTAGCGTAGAACTTAATTCCATTCTTCATTTCTTGGAACAAATTCCTATCTCTCATTATTCTCTCCTTGGGTATTTGGAATATAGAGTTAATAAAATGGAAGATGGTGACGAGCTCTGATACAATCTTCTTCAATCCATTTCTTCTTAAGATACATCAACTTATCTGCTTCCTCTATATAACTGGTATGACTAAATTGAATTTTTAATTGCCATCCAATATGCTCTAGATGTGCATTAACTTCATTTACCTTTGCCTCAATTGAAGCCACATTAGCCTCAATTTTGTTGATTTTTTCCGCTATTCCTTTGATACTAATGGCTAAGAAACTGTTATACATCTCTTGTGCACTCTCACTAATGAATTTCTTCCTCATGACCTCTTCCTTATTCTTCAAATCCATCTCCCATGAACCCATGAAGACATTTTCTCTAAATCTCTCTTTCTCTTAGACTTTAGGGCTAAAAATGATTATGGGGTGAAATTCCATCACAAAACCCTTCTATTTATAGGCCTAAATCCTTCCAATAACTTCTAGGAACGTCCTAAAACTGTCATGACACGTTTAGGTTAACCACTTGGCGGTTAAAACTTCTAGAAATTGCATTTTTGCACATGGTTTTTTTCGCCTGCACTTAAGCACCGAGTATTGGCACTTAAGCGCCAGTACTTGATTTAGCACCAGGCAGCTTAACATCCAAATACTCATTCTAACATGTCTAAGTCACTTAATAAAGTCTTAAAATCATCACTAACAAGAAATAGTCTAAAAAATACTACCCCAATTTTTTTTAATCACACACTAAAAACATTCAAAACAAAAGCACATTGATAATTATGGGTTGCCTCCCATAAAGTGCATGGCTTTACGTCGTCAATCCGACGTAACCAGTGCTTATTCTGGTTGACCCAACATTACTCAATCATTAAATTTAAGTTGATCCCCTATAAAATAGGGTTTTAATCTATGATCATTCACGTTAAATATTTTCTCAGTTTTAGGATCTTTGATAACCACAATTCTAATAAGGATAAACTTTCATCACAATAAATGGGCTCATCCACTTGGACTTAAGTTTGCCTGAAAATAATCTTAACCTCACATTATATAGCAAAACTTGTTGCCCTGACTGAAAATTTTTAGTAAGAATCCTTCGATCATGCCACATCTTCATCTTTTATTTGTAAATCTTAGCACCTTCATCAGACTCATTTCTTATTTCTTCAAGCTAATTTAATTGTAATAATCTTTTCTCACCAGCATATTTCAACTTATAATTGAACTCTTTAATTGCCCAATATGCTTTATACTCATGTTCAACTGGTAAGTGACAAGCTTTCCAAAATATTAGACTCTATGGGGATTTTCCTATAAGGGTTCTGTATGCAGTCCTATAAGCCCACAAAGCATAGTCAAGTTTAACTGACCAATCCATTTTTATTGGATTTACAAATTTTTCCATAATTCTTTTAATTTTACAATTGGATAATTCAGCCAAACCACTTGTCTGAGGATGATAAGTAGTAGCAATCCTATGGTTTATATGATATTTCTTTATAAATTTCTTCATTATGGCATTTCTGAAATGACTTCCCCCTTCAGTTATGATTACTCTCGGCATCCCAAATCTACAAAAATATGTTAGTTTTCACAAAATTTGCAACACTTAGAGCATCACATTGAGGTAAAGTAACAACTTCTATCCATTTGGATACATAGTCTACTGCTATCAGTATATATAAATTTTTGAAAGAT
>NW_018252062.1:16618-22397 GCF_001263595.1 Phalaenopsis equestris | reverse complement strand
AAGTTTTGATATAAGCATTAACATCTCTAAAGATAGTAGGCCAATAAAATCTAGATTATAAAATTTTGTATGTTGTTTTATTAACACCGAAATGTCCCCCGAGTGGTTTTTCTAATTCAAGCCTGGACAAATGATCAACAATTTGATTTTCAGTCCCCTTTCTATCTACTATTTCAAGTCAAATTCTTGCAAAAGAAGAACCCATCTTCTATGTTTAGGTTTAGCATCATTCTTTTTCGTTAAGAACTTAATAGCAGAATGGTCTGTATGCATTATACATTTAGTTCCAATTAAGTATGACCTAAATTTATCACAAGCATATACTTTTGCTAATAACTATTTTTTAGTTATTGTATAATTAATTTGAGCTTCATTAAGAGTTTTACTAGCATAGTAAATTACTTTGAAAATTTTATCATATCTTTATCCTAAAACAAAACCAAATAACATAATCACTAACATCACACATCAATTCAAAAGGTTTTCCCCAATCTGATGAAACTATAATAGGTGTAGTGACTAATTTTTTCTTTAATAACTCAAAAGCTTTTAGGCATTCTTCATCAAAACTGAAAATTGCATCTTTCTCCAGTAAATGACATAAAGGCTTAGCAATTTTTGAGAAGTTTTCAATATATCGCCTATAGAATCCAACATGTCCTAAAAAACTCCTAATTTCCCTTACACTGGTTGGATAAGATAAATTAGCGATCACTTGATATTTAGCAAGATCTACTTCCATACCATTTTCTGATATTTGATGTCCTAATGCAATTCCTTCTGCCACCATAAATTGGCATTTTTTTTCTAATTAAGGACTAAATTTGTTTCATCACAGCGTTTGAGAACTTTAGATAAATTTTCTAGACATGAGTCAAATGAAGTTTTCAAATGAAGTTTAATGAAGTTTCAAACACTTAAAAATCATCCATAAAGACTTCAATCCCTTTTTCAATTAAATCACAAAAAAATTATCATCATACATATTTGAAATGTAGCAGTGGCATTACATACCCTAAGGACAGGTAAACATTGTTTTATCTTGATCCTCAAGAGTTATTTGTATTTAGTGATAACCAATATATCCATACAGAAAATAAAAGTATTTATGCCCAACTAGTCTATCCAGCATTTTTCACAGTATGTGATAATTAAAGTAACCAAAATTTCTACTTTAAAAAGACAAATACTTAAACTATAGTTTTTATCATAGGAATGAAATTTGAACTCTTTTTGGCATTTTTAATGTTTGAAATAAAAAATTACTAAAGATAACTCAAGCTTATGTAAAAGAAAAGCATTGAAAATGAAATATCTTTCTCCTTATCATGAATCAGTAATAATTATAGGGATTCTATTGTGGAAGTATTCAAATTGTGATGTGTCAAATAGGAGCAATATTATTCTTTACCCTTACTAGAGATGCTATAAAGAACATTATCTAATTTGAAGTTTGAATAGTTCTGAAGACCGGTTAGGCAGGGAAGATACTAGCTCTCACTCTAGAGCTCCCTCGGTTCCCTCCACCTGGGGCTAGAATCTCGTACCAAAACCTAAAAAAATAACCCAAGTTGGGGGATTTAGCCTGTCACTCTAAAGTCCTCTAACTCTACACCCTTTAAAGATTATATCCCTATTAATTTGTACTCAATCATATGAACTACATTCATACAATCTCTTGTGATTCTTTTCAATTGTTGACTGAGACAATGCAATCCCAGTTCTTACATGTTCTCACAAAAAAATTTAACATCTAGATGGGCCAGATCAAGAAGTAAATGAGTGCATGGAATTAAATCATCACAAGTTCTTCCAACATCAAAGATTAATACCCTCCACAACTTTTATCCAACACTTTAATTACTTATCATTTTAAGGAGAAATATAATGAAAACTACTCAGAATCCATGGAGAAAGCAAAACCACACATTAGTTTAAAAGTAAAAATCTTTGCAAACCAACAAGAAGTCTCAATTAAAACAAAAAGTAGTTTAAAATAAAGATAAAAATTTATCTCAAATCCTCCACCAAATTCTTAAGGTTCCATTGAATCTCCTCTCTCTTACAAACACTCTTAACTCTCAAATTAAAACTATAAATAAAAGGAAAATAAATTTGTGGTGCCTGAAATTTTGTTCAAAAGCTTCTCCACGAACTTCTTAAGATTTTTCAGGACTCCCCCTTCAAAAAGTCTCAACTTCCTTCTTTTATAATTTTCCAAGATGTGCCTTGATATCTCTTCAAAATGTATCCTGATTCGATGTATTTATCAAGGGATGCCTCCTTTCACAAGTTATTTAAGTATATTTTCATCCTTGGTGGTTATAATCGCCTATTTTAGTCAATAGGTGGCTCAAATGTCTCTTCAAAATTCACAAAATGAATTAACCCGTCAAGTAATTATCACTGGCGCTTAAGTGCAAGGCCTCTGGCACTTAGGCACAACCTTCTCTGTTTCACCGGAGAATAAGTGTCGGATCTGACACTTAGGCGTCAAATCTCTTTTGCACTATTTTCACATTTTTGCTCCAAATTTGATCCCTTTTCAGTCATTTTAGCATTTTTCACCCACTCCTTTTAGTTTTTCACTCCTTTTAGCATTTTTCACCTTTCTACTTGTATCTGAAAGAAAAACACATAATATCTTCCATTAAAGCGCAATATCTCAAAAATGGGTATAGAAATGTGTCTAAAAATACTATATATTTTAGGTGTATTAGTTACCTCCTTCGAGGGATTCCCGATCATCCAATATAGACGTCTTAATTTAGTTGCAATTTTTGTTTTGTGATGTTCTTTATTAAATGTTGAGTTGTCTTATATTTTGAATGTTGTGACGGTGAATTTCATCTTGTTTATTTTTTAGTTTTGTTTTGGTTTCAGTTTTGACATGCAGGGTGAATCTAAGCATACAAGCAAGAAACAAGAGGTATGAAAAAGTAAGTGCAATAACTTAAAAGCATACCTGTCGATTCTTCTCGCTCCTCCACATGAAAGGTTAAGTTTGAAAACATCAGAGTTTTTTTAGAATTTCTAATTATTTTTAATTATTTTTAAAACATCAGAAAAGAAAACATCAGAGGAGAAAATGTGGGTTTTCAAAATTTAATTTAATTTAAATAATCACTTAAACTTAAAAGGTAGTATTTCCAAAGTTGATTTTACTTAGCTATCAAAAATAAATTTTTTACTCATGAAAAAATTACTAAAGGTCTCCTTAGGTTAGAGAAAGACTTAGCCAAAATTTCATGATTTTTTTATTATAATTATTTTAATGGAAAAATAAGGAAAATTCACTTTTAAGCTTTTGAAAATTTATTTTTAACTTAGAAAAATTAGGAAAATATCTTAATGAGCTCTAAGTGATCAGGGAACAATTAGGCACATTTTGAAATATTTTTATATTTTTAGAATTTTTAACTATTTTTAATTATTTTTAATTTGAAATATAACTCAAAAATCAAATATTTTAAAAAAAATAACTTTTATTTTTTGTAAGTGGCCCTGATCACAAGGAACTCAAAAAACCACTTTTCTTAATTTTCCCAAGTGTATTTAATTTATTATAATTTTTTTGTACAAAAATACAAGGTTTCTTAGAAAATGAACTGCAGTGCTTAAACTTTGTCAAACAATTTTTAAATTTTTATAGTGGCTAAACATGAATTTTATACATAATGTGAAATTGATTTTGTCAATTTTTGATTTTTTTTAATTTACATAAATTACTACATGATATATACACTAAAGCAAATATAGAAATTTACAAAATTATTCAAGCCATCATGATATTTTTCCTAAGCTTCTCTGACCATAGGAAACCTACAAAAATTATTCTCATAATTTTTCAAGTGATATTTTAATTTATATAATTAAAATAAGCCAAAATAATCATCTTATCTTGAAAATTAGGGTTAGAGATGTAGAGATGTTCTCTGACCTTGGAAAAATAAAAGGACGTAGCCTCTATCATAAGGAATGAACCATAAAAATTTCAAGCGATGGTGAGCATTGCTTGATCATAATGAATTAAAATACTCCAGAGAGTATTTAATTCATTAAAAATCAGGGAGTAAGAAAATGATTTTTATTTTTAGTCCACATTATTTTCCTTTGTTCACTGAGCAAGATGACATTTTTATTTTATTTTTATGATTTTTTAAAGAAAGATATGGATTTTTGAAGTTCAGGAATTTAAATAAATCCAAAAAGTCCATATTTTTCTATTTAAATGCGCGACACCACCTCAACCTATGGCAACTCTGAAAATCCACCTGGCGCTCTGCCATTTGACGTAGCCAGCTACCTCAGCTGCCATGTGGCCAGCCTTTTCACTCCAAGGGTTCGTTCGGCTTGATCTCTAAAATCCATCTGATACACACACGATCAGATGACATCCGTTCATCGTCCCCAAACGAGCTAACCCGAGAACTATTCACACTAAAACCTTAAGATCTTCTTCTGGACTCAACCAAATCGCATGAGGTTTGTTCCTACACCTTCATCTACTTAAGACGAGTATATCTATACGGCTTATATGGTATGAAATACAGTAAATACATATGGAGAATCAAAATAGGCTTGGATTAGGTTTGAGTTTCAATACCTTTGTCTGAGAGGGGAGGCCTCAATCAGATGGTTGTGGCAACTTCAAATGGACCCAATAAATGTTCAAGTAAAGTCCTAGGGCTTGGTTAATTGTCTAGATATGATTTCAATCGAACTCAATTTCAGGTGTTGGTCTAGAGTTATGTCAGAGGCTGTTTAGCATGGGGCTTATATGGAGAACCAACTCCACTCACTGTAGAGATGGTGTGTGCACAGTTTATTAGAGTTTGGTGGACTATGTGGGTGTGGAGAATTCTGTCCTAGTTTGAGCTAAAAATTTGGCTCTCACAGGGGGAACCAGAGGGGGAAACGGTGGGCCTGAGTGGATCAATTTTTCAAGAGTCTCTGGTGAGAATTTGGCAGAGTTTCCCCAAGGATTTGGTTTATCTCCCCTATTATCGTGAAGGGGGCTATTTAAATAAAGGATTTTGAGGGGGAGCTCAGGGCTTCAATTTAGGTTCAATTAATAGCTTATGTGGAGGGTAGGCCAATTGGAGATGGCCAGCTTGGATGGGTGTAATTGGGTTTAAATTTGAGCAAGTTGGCTCTTAGCTTTGGAGTTTTTCAATGACTATGGTGGCTGGCCAGAGCAGGGGAGCTGGTCAAGTAGCCAGGGGAGCCAGGGGGAGGTTTAATTATGATTAACCCCTAATTGTTTGGTATGATGGCAATGATTTCTTAGTTTAGGCCCAAAAAAGGATAAAATCTCCTAAATTAAGGGACCATTGGTCCATGGCTTCCATAGGGTGAGCTAGGTGGGTCTAACCTAGTCTCTAGGATCCATTTGGTAGTTGTTTTGTCATTACTTTGGTCACTTTAGCATGGCTTAGTCAACTTTGGTGCATGGGTTAAATTTGGGTTAAACTATCTAGAAGTTGGGTTTAGGTTAGGCTAGCCATGAAATTGAGCCAAATTTATTAATTAACTTTGTGTGGATGATTGTCATAAGGAGTTTAGAAATGATTTGGAGTGATTTTGGATTGATTAGGAGGTTCAATTTGAGGGATTTTGGGCACTTGCTCAATTTGGGTATGTTGGGTTAGACTTGGGTTTAGGTTGGGATAGAGTTGGGTTACGTCCAAATTTAGAGTTTAAAATGGTCTAGGGGAATGTCATGAAGAGTTCTCAACAATAATTCGGTGCCAATTTTGGGGTTAGGGCATTCAATTTG
>NW_018252062.1:3494-15477 GCF_001263595.1 Phalaenopsis equestris | reverse complement strand
AGTGCATGGAATTAAATCATCACAAGTTCTTCCAACATCAAAGATTAATACCCTCCACAACTTTTATCCAACACTTTAATTACTTATCATTTTAAGGAGAAATATAATGAAAACTACTCAGAATCCATGGAGAAAGCAAAACCACACATTAGTTTAAAAGTAAAAATCTTTGCAAACCAACAAGAAGTCTCAATTAAAACAAAAAGTAGTTTAAAATAAAGATAAAAATTTATCTCAAATCCTCCACCAAATTCTTAAGGTTCCATTGAATCTCCTCTCTCTTACAAACACTCTTAACTCTCAAATTAAAACTATAAATAAAAGGAAAATAAATTTGTGGTGCCTGAAATTTTGTTCAAAAGCTTCTCCACGAACTTCTTAAGATTTTTCAGGACTCCCCCTTCAAAAAGTCTCAACTTCCTTCTTTTATAATTTTCCAAGAGGTGCCTTGATATCTCTTCAAAATGTATCCTGATTCGATGTATTTATCAAGGGATGCCTCCTTTCACAAGTTATTTAAGTATATTTTCATCCTTGGTGGTTATAATCGCCTATTTTAGTCAATAGGTGGCTCAAATGTCTCTTCAAAATTCACAAAATGAATTAACCCGTCAAGTAATTATCACTGGCGCTTAAGTGCAAGGCCTCTGGCACTTAGGCACAACCTTCTCTGTTTCACCGGAGAATAAGTGTCGGATCTGACGCATAGGCGCCAAAATACTTTTGCACCATTTTTGCATTTTTGCTCCAAATTTGATCCTTTTTCACTCCTTTTAGCATTTTTCACCTTTCTACTTGTATCTGAAAGAAAAACACATAATATCTTCCATTAAAGCGCAATATCTCAAAAATGGGTATAGAAATGTGTCTAAAAATACTATATATTTTAGGTGTATTAGTTACCTCCTTCGAGGGATTCCCGATCATCCAATATAGACGTCTTAATTTAGTTGCAATTTTTGTTTTGTGATGTTCTTTATTAAATGTTGAGTTGTCTTATATTTTGAATGTTGTGACGGTGAATTTCATCTTGTTTATTTTTTAGTTTTGTTTTGGTTTCAGTTTTGACATGCAGGGTGAATCTAAGCATACAAGCAAGAAACAAGAGGTATGAAAAAGTAAGTGCAATAACTTAAAAGCATACCTGTCGATTCTTCTCGCTCCTCCACATGAAAGGTTAAGTTTGAAAACATCAGAGTTTTTTTAGAATTTCTAATTATTTTTAATTATTTTTAAAACATCAGAAAAGAAAACATCAGAGGAGAAAATGTGGGTTTTCAAAATTTAATTTAATTTAAATAATCACTTAAACTTAAAAGGTAGTATTTCCAAAGTTGATTTTACTTAGCTATCAAAAATAAATTTTTTACTCATGAAAAAATTACTAAAGGTCTCCTTAGGTTAGAGAAAGACTTAGCCAAAATTTCATGATTTTTTTATTATAATTATTTTAATGGAAAAATAAGGAAAATTCACTTTTAAGCTTTTGAAAATTTATTTTTAACTTAGAAAAATTAGGAAAATATCTTAATGAGCTCTAAGTGATCAGGGAACAATTAGGCACATTTTGAAATATTTTTATATTTTTAGAATTTTTAACTATTTTTAATTATTTTTAATTTGAAATATAACTCAAAAATCAAATATTTTAAAAAAAATAACTTTTATTTTTTGTAAGTGGCCCTGATCACAAGGAACTCAAAAAACCACTTTTCTTAATTTTCCCAAGTGTATTTAATTTATTATAATTTTTTTGTACAAAAATACAAGGTTTCTTAGAAAATGAACTGCAGTGCTTAAACTTTGTCAAACAATTTTTAAATTTTTATAGTGGCTAAACATGAATTTTATACACAATGTGAAATTGATTTTGTCAATTTTTGTTGAAGTTCAGGAATTTAAATAAATCCAAAAAGTCCATATTTTTCTATTTAAATGCGCGACACCACCTCAACCTATGGCAACTCTGAAAATCCACCTGGCGCTCTGCCATTTGACGTAGCCAGCCACCTCAGCTGCCATGTGGCCAGCCTTTTCACTCCAAGGGTTCGTTCGGCTTGATCTCTAAAATCCATCTGATACACACACGATCAGATGACATCCGTTCATCGTCCCCAAACAAGCTAACCCGAGAACTATTCACACTAAAACCTTGAGATCTTCTTCTGGACTCAACCAAATCGCATGAGGTTTGTTCCTACACCTTCATCTACTTAAGACGAGTATATCTATACGGCTTATATGGTATGAAATACAGTAAATACATATGGAGAATCAAAATAGGCTTGGATTAGGTTTGAGTTTCAATACCTTTGATTGGGTCCAACGAACCTCCAGATGAAGTTCTAGGTCCTGGTGAATTGTCTAGGTATGATTTTGATCAAGCTCAATTTCAGGTGTTGGTCAAAAGTTAGGTTAGAGGCTGTTTGGGATGAGGCTTTTGTGGGGGATCAAATCCTCTCATTGTGGTAATGGTGTGTGCACAGTTAATTCAAGTTTGGTGGACTATAGAGGTGTGAGGAAATATGTCATGATTTGAGCTAAAATTTTGAACTCAAAATTGAGCTCTTACAGTGGGAACCAGAGGGGGAAAACAGTGAGATTAAGCTGAGGAGTTCTTGGAGAGTCTCTAAAAGCAATTGGACGGAGTTTTCCCAAAGATTTTTCTAACTTCCCCTTTGGCCATGGAGGGGTCAATTTAAAGCCATGGCTGCCTGGTGGAGCTCAGGGCTTGGTAGTGGGTGCTAAGGCTTGTTGAGGTGGAGTGAAGAAAGACACAAGCATCCAATGGGAGTGAGCCAAGTAAGGGAGCCCAAAATTTTGAGTTTTTTCCATTTGGGCTCCTTTGGGGTGACTATTTTTGGTGGCTGAGGTGGTGGCTGGCCATAGTTTAGTCACTGCTTGGCTCAGGGAGGTCAGGGGGTGGCTAATGATGGAGAAGATATTTCAAGTTTAGGCCAAAATGGGTAAAATCCACTAAATCAAGAGACCATTGGTCCATAGCTCATCTAGGGTGGGCTAGGTAGGTCTAGCTTGGTCACTAGGATCCATTTGGTGGTTGTGGTGTCATTAATTTGGTCACTTAGGCATGACTTAGTCAATTTTGGTGCATGGGTTCAATTTGGGTTAAATTGGCTTCAAGTTGGGTTTGGGTTGGGCTAGCCATGACATTGGACTCAATTTATTGAGAAATTTGGTTTGGATGATTGTCACAAAGAGTTTAGAAAATATTTGGAATAATTTTGAGTTGATTTGGTGGGTTAATTTGAAGGAATTTGGACATTTGATGAATGTGGGTATGTTGGGTTAGACTTGAGTTTGGGTTGGGCTAGAGTTGGGCTAAGTTAAAATTGATGGTTGAAAATGAGCTAGTAAAATATCATGAAGATTTTTCAACATAAATTGGGTGTCAATTTTGGGGTTAGGGCATTGGGTTAGGGCATTCAATTAGTAGGGCATTCAATTAGGTGGAATTTGGGCACATGGCTAAATTGGGGCAAATTTAGGGATTTTAAATTTGGGTTGAAATTGAGTGAAGTTGAGGCTTGAGCAAGGCCAATTGAGGGCTCATTTTGATTAGTAAGAATGTTATGAAGAATTTGGGATCCTAATTTAGACAATGGAGTGGGCTATGGGGCTCAATTGGGTGAGATTGGGTCATATGGTCAAAATTGGGGGTTTTGATTTGGATCAAAATTGAGCTCACAAAATTGAGCTCAAAGCATGAATTGAGCTCAAAGCATGGGTCAATTAAGCTTTAATTTGGTTTGAAATGATCATAAGCATGATTAATTTGAGTTTAGAATTTAAATTTGGGAAAATTGGGATAAAATTGGGGGATATTTGAGGTGATGAGCCTTTAAGGGCAATTTGGGGCTTTTAGTCAAAGTTTGTCAAATTGATCAAATTTGGATTAATTGAAGGGTCCAAATTGGTTTTGGAGACATTTAAAATGATTTTGAGGGTTTTGGAAAAGTTTGGGCCACCAAGAGTATTTTTGTAATTTCACCAAATTTGAGGGTATTTTGTAATTTTGGCAAATTTGGGGTATTTTGGTAATTTTGGAAATTTTGGGTGGTTTTGAGCAATTTGGGTAGTTTAAAATGTGAAATTGCGGTGCCAACCACCCTACATGAGTCATGGAACAATGTAATCCCCATTTGGGTCTTCTATGTATTGGTCTTAGCTAAACACTAGCCTAGGGCTAGTGGGTCTAGGGGACCATCTACATGAGTCTCCCAAAGATCAAGGGATCAAAGTCAACAAAATTTTGGGTTTAGGGTTGTGAGTGAAAGTGAGTGCAAGTGAGTGAACTAGCTCCAGACCAATACCCATGGTCAACCTTAAGGCCAGAAAGTCCTATGGGGATTCCTTTTGAGCTTCCTCATACTGACCCCACCTACTAAGTGCTGGAGGTTAGGACCAATATATGGAACTTCAAGTAGAGCAAAGAATGGTTTAGAGTTTCTAATGGTGAGGGTTCCTTTTCTAGTCCTCTAGGAATAGTCAACAGGAAAGTTTTATGGCTAGACCCTAGGCTACTAAAGAGGAAAGACTAAACCTCAACCAAAAGTGAGGTCAACACTCTAACATTAATCTTTCACAAACAACACAAAACTCACATTTATATATAAAATTAGCTCTATTACAAACTAACATTTTTCAAGCCAACAAACATCTATTTCAGTGTTAAAAAAAAACCAAAACATCCTAACATTGAAATATAAACATCAAAATATTAAACACAAACATCGATATAATTCAACAATAAAAGTAAATGCAATCCAACACAATAAAATAACTAAAACAAGCAGTACTAAACAAAACGTTCCATGCATAGATTAACTTCAAACATCTTCTTCACTCTTGTCTTCATGGATATCTCCCATAGATTGGCAGTGCACATTCAAGCTGTAGAAGGGTCGATAAGGAAACTCATCAGTCGGATCCTCCCCAATCCAAGCATGTTTCTTGAACATACGTACCAAACCATCTTCAGTATGACCAGTATGATCAAAATGTTCTTTAAGTCTCTAATCCAACTGATCCAACATTTCAAAAACACTCCCAATTGCATGCATAAGTTTCTGCACCTCTTTTTATATCTTCTTAATCCTTTTCAAAAGTGTGTTCGAACTGAAGTAAGGCAGAATAGGTGATGAATTTTGGGATGCTTGATCCATCAGTACATTCATATCATTCTCATCTCTCATTCCAATACAGTTGCAATAGACTTCTGGATCCATCGGCTTCCAAGGAAGAAGTACTTTTTCCCAACTCTCATAAGGTACTTGTGATTGACTGTAAAGTAGGAAAATAGTGGATGGATGTCCAAGTCCAGTTGCAGATCCATTAACAATTAACTCCAAAACTGATTTCACAATAATTGCTTCAATATCAATAGATTTTTTAGTTTGAATACATTAATTCAAAATTGATTTTCATAGTAGGAATTAATTTTGATGCTATAAATAAGTTCCATGCCTTAGAAACATGATTTAACAATGATGAAGAAAAAAATACATTTCCATCATCTCTGGCCTCCCAATTCGCATCTTTATCTGTAAGGTATTGATAGAGTTCATTCATATTATCTCTCATAGGGGTAAAATTTGCGTAATGGCAAATAGACACATTTTCAATCATAAACATCTCGTTTATTCTTGAAGGAGTGAATTGCATAAACCTGTCTCACACATAGAAAATTTCTTGGTTGTTTCCATGTAGATTTGCATAAAAATCTTTCACCATAGGGACAACTATGACAGCAGTAGTGTAACAAAGCACTTCCCAACGTCTCTGTGCAATAATCTCTTCCACTCGAGTATTTAGTGTATTGAATCCTCGATTCACAAACCCCCTTTTTTTATTATCCTCTTCTTCACTAGAACACGATCATGTAATTTCTGCGCATCGAAACTGACAAACTTTCTCCGGTTGAAAATTTCAAATCTAGCAAAATTTTTAGAGTAGGACGCCACTGAGATTTAAATTTAGTGACTCTCCCCTCGTTTTCCCCCCTAAAATGGACTTTGGAATTAGTTTTTTGGAGTTATAAAGAGAAGAACCCTACCAAAAACCTTCAAAAACCACCTTTTGAAACTTTTTAAGTCATTTTGTCATCGTGGCGCATCAAGCACTGATTCTGGAACATTATGTGCTAGCTCTCTGGAATGTGGTGTATCATGTGCCAATCTTGCGCATCATGCGTCAATTCTAAAAAATTGCATTTTCAACTTTGATCAAAAAAATTCTAAATTCTTCTATAAAATTAGAAAAATAAAGTTGTTTTTAAATATTTTCTCAATTTCAAAATTTTCAAATACACGGACTCTAGATAAATATAAATATAAATATATGTAAAATATTCCGAATAAAAACTTAAAAGAAAAATAAACAACGATAAGTATGGGTTGCCTCCCACAAAGCGCTTGGTTTAATTTCGTCAGCCCAACATTCCCAATCTTTATTTTGGGTGACCCAACATTACAGTATCTTTAAAAACTGGTCTTAAGATCTTTAATATTAACAGTTCTACAGGGATAGAATTTCACAACTCTGAATGACCCTTTCCACCTAGACTTCAGTTTTCCAAGAAATAATTTCAATCTTGTACTATATAATAAAAATTCATGTCCAGGTTCAAATTCCTTTTTTTATTATCTTTTGATCATGTTATTCTTTGATTCTTTCCTTATAAATCCTAGCATTATCGTAAGATTCATTTCTAATTTATTTAAGCTCACTCAATTGCAATAATCCTTTCTCACGAGCTTTTTTCAAATTGAAATTGAATTCCTTTATATCCGAATAAGCTTTATGCTCCAACTCTACTAGCAAGTGCCAAGTCTTCCCAAAAAATAATCTATAAAGGGAAATACCTATAGATGTCTTATAAGCTGCTCTGTATGCCCATAATGTCGTATCTAATCTAACAGACCAATCTATTTTACTAGGATTTACACTTTTTTCCAAAATTCTTTTAATTTCACGATTAGATACTTCTATTAAACCACTATTCTTGGGATGGTAAGTAGTTGTAATTTTATGCATTATATGATATTTTTCTACCAATCTTGCAATTGTTGCATTTATAAAATGAGATCCTCCATCCGTAATCATTACTCTAGGCAATCCATATCTTGTAAAAATGTTTTTAATTAGAAATTTTGAAACACTCTGAGCATCACATCGAGGTAAAGTGATTGCTTCAATCAATTTTGAAACATAAATGATCACATAAAATCCAATCCCCATGCATCAAAAATTTCAATTTTCAAATTAAAATTTAGAGGAATTTCATTTCTTTTTGAAGTATTACCTACTCTCAGACACTGATTGATGCAGGTGGATTTAGTGTGTTGATTTTACAAGTATTTTCCAATATTACAAAATACACAGGGCAGATACAATAACAAATATGCAAATTAACCCCAATACAATAACTAATCTCAACAAAAATACCATTTATGAAAATAGTTTTATCTTTTAATAATCTTTAAACTATCAAATTCCCTTTAAAAATAACGCAAGTATACATATCACTCAAGTAAAAAAGGACTCTAATGGAGCCTTAGATATCGATCCCACAGGGAAGTTGGAAATACCTGTAAATAAGTTCTTAAGATTATAATGTAAAGTACTATATTTAAAAATAAAAAAAGTAAGTGTAACATTTTGATTATTAAGAAATAAGTGAATGCTAATTAAATGCAAGTAAAATACAAAGATAATTAAAATAAATGATAAACTTTCAAAAGTAAATTAATGAAAATTAAACTAAGATGTTGTGACGAAAATTTTAAATTTAAGAAAGCATCCTCCCCCTTTACAATGAGTATATGGTTTGTGAAGAAATTAAAATCATTTGAAAATATATATAAAAACTGTTTTGTGCCAAATAGGAGAAATCATAATCTTTACCCTCTTTTGAGTGCATAAAGAACATTGACTAATCCAGAGTTTGGTCCCTAATTCCAGTTTAGGGTGGGAGGATACCGACTGCCAAGGGAGGTGAGGTTTTGATATCATGTATTTAGCTTGTTTTCTGTAGCTTTTGCTGCTTCGGAATAAAAGACGAAACTTATCTCATAATCCTTTCCAAGCAAACTCCTAAAAGTTCTCTCCAAGTTTTTCTCTCTTTACAAGCCTCTCTTTACAAGCACTCTTACAATCACTCCCAATTCTCTCTTTGAAATATAATGAAGAAGAAATCTCTCACTTTCCCTCTCCTCTTAAAATCTTTGAAGAAAATCTCCAAGCCCTTGACTTTTTCTCTCTCTCTCTCTAATTCTCCTCCTTCAAAAATGCCTCACACGCCTCTCTCTCTTCTCTATACTTCCCTTTCTTTTAATAAAGTTAATGGCTTCTAAGAGTGACTCTAAGCTCTCTCCAAAAAGAATTCAAAATTTCTTCCAAAAATCTGTCCAAAAGTCAACTCTTTTGAATTCAAAAGACATGTCCATTGATCCAAGAGACATATTCATTCATAAAAGAACCTTCTAAAGTGTCTAGATCTAAAGTGTCTAGATACATTGGTCTAGATACATTGAATCACTCCAAGGGATTTTTAGAACAAGTGTCCCTTTGAAAATTCACACAAAATTTGTCTTAAATCACTTTAATCCACAAAAAGTCATCCCTGGCGCATATGACGCCAATTCTGGCGCATCATGCACCAACTCTCTGTAAAATGGTGCATCTGGCGCCAATTTGGTGCATCTTGCTCCAGTTTTCTTAAGACCGTGCTGTTCTAGGCTTTGGCGGATCTGGCGCATCATGCGCCAATCTGGCAGATCATGCGGCAAAATTTGAAACTTCACTGTTTTGGCTCCAAATTTCATCCTTTATGCTAGTTTTGCTCCAAATTCCTAAAATTGATATACCTGCAATAAGAACATAAAAATATCCTTCTTTAAACTGTAATATCACAAAAAATAAGCATAAAATAGATACATAAAATAACATATTATTTTGGTGTATCAAAATCCCCCAAACTTAAATGTTGCTTGTCATCAAGTGACACTTTTACTACATAAAAGCATAGGACTTAGGATAAAGAATAACTTATAACTTCTATTCTTTAGTTTAATAAATAAAATAGTATAATTTAAGAAAAACTTTAATAACTTAGATTCAACTCTAAGTCTAAAAGTGCTTAGTAATCAATTTTAAGATTTATGAATCTCAATTCATTTCAAGAAGAATTGTCAAGAAGAATTGTAATTTGTCAAGAATTGTAATTTGTCATATCAATGATATTTAGAACATTCATATGAAAAAGAAAAACTTTACTAGTTTACTAGTAATGCTAATAATACTCCAATATAAGTTTAGAAAATGTAATAAAGCTTTTTCCTTATGTTGGTTCAAGTGAAGCCAATTTTTTATTGGGCATCTCCTCAAGCTTCACCTCACTTATTTGTCTTTTCTTTTCTATTTCTTTTCTTTTTTTTTTCTTTCTTCTTTTAGGATCTTTTCAATCCTTTCTTTTTCTTTTTCTTTCTCAAGTTAGGATTACTATATCTAAATAGCCTTTAATAGTTTTGAACTTTGCTATCCTCTTCTTAAAGTCAAAGCTCTATACCTTTCTTCACTTTATAAA
This sequence comes from Phalaenopsis equestris, assembly GCF_001263595.1. Taxonomy (NCBI): domain Eukaryota; kingdom Viridiplantae; phylum Streptophyta; class Magnoliopsida; order Asparagales; family Orchidaceae; genus Phalaenopsis; species Phalaenopsis equestris. The sequence continues at coordinate 5,873 of NW_018252062.1, read as the reverse complement.
GTCATATTAATTTATGATTTTTTTTCATAAAGTCTCATTCTTTTCTTCTTACATGAAACTCTAAAATTCTTAATACTTCAAAAATACAGTTTCTTTTACTTTAAATAGAAAAACATAGTCTTATGCTTTCATACAAAATATCTTTAACATTAGAATTGACCTTCATTATTAATAAATTTTACCTAAATTTACCATAATATTCATAAACTTAAGTATAATAATTTAAAGCTTAATCCTAATATCCCAGGTCATGTTAAATTAATTTAAAAAATATTGTTACTTTAGGACAAATAAAATTTAGTTTATTTCTTTTTTTTCAAAAAAAACTTTTATTTCCCTCCAAACTTAAGTTTTTAAGATTTTAAAATTTTTTAATATGAAATTCATATGGTGAAAGAAAACAGTAAATGCATAAAATAAAAACTAACCTGTAGAGGATTTCTGGATATGAAACTGGGACCTGGTATACTGCAGGTACGAATCAATTGGTTAATAGCTTTACTTTGGGTTTACTCAAAAAATTTGCTTGGAAAAATGGTAAGCCAACCATTTTTCTTCAGTATGATGATATTGACTTTATGGCAAAGCTGTTTAAATTTACTTTGGTCTGTAAGTTTTCTTTTGCTCGCCCTAAAATGGAAGTGATTAGGAAATTCTTTTTGGATCTTAACATTATTGGTAAATGGAGTTTAGGTTTACTTGATTGTAGGCATCTTATGATTAAACTTGAGCGTGAAGAAGATTGCACGTCTTTGTTTTCAAGGAAGGTTTTACTCAATGAAAAGTCCTATATGAAGATTTTAAAATGGACCCCTGAATTTAATCCCAGAGAGGAATCTCTTATTGTTCCTATTTGGATTAAATTCTCAGAGTTAAAGCTTCATTTATATAACATGAAATTTATTTATTCACTTGCTTTGATTTATGGTAATCAGCTTAAGGTGGACAATGCCACCTGCAATTGCGCTAGGCCTTATGTGGCTAGAGTTTTGGTGGAAAGAGATGTGATACACCTAAAATATATAAAATTTTTAGACACATTTTTATACCTATTTTTGAGATAATGCGCTTTACTGGAAGGTATTTTATGTTTTTCTTGCAGATACAAGTAAAAATGGAAAAAAAATGCTTAAAGGAGTGAAAAAGGATCAAATTTGAAGAAAAAAGATGAAAAATTATGTAAAAGAGTTTTGGCGCCTAAGTGCTGATTCACCTAAAAATGTACTATTTTTATGCTTTATTTTATAAAAATATTGCACTTTAAATGTATGTTTTCTTGTGTTTTTGGTTGTAGGTACATCAAATTGAAGAGTTTGAAGTGATTGGAACAAAAGGAACAAAAATATACCAAAACGGAGCAAACCGGTCCAAATCGGGTCGAACCACAAAAGGAACAAAAATGTACCAAAACGGAGCAAACCGGTCCAAATCGGGTCTAACCGGGGCACACCGGAGCCAAGGGGATCTAAACTGGACACTTAAGTGCCTATGATCGGCGCTTAAATGCCCAAAATGGTGCTTAGGCGCCACCAGACAAAGAGGACCAGAGACGGTTTTTAGCATAACTTTTCAATATACGTCTGATTTGGACGATTTGTCATGTATATTATGGGGAATTCATTGGAAATGATAAAATTTACTTTATATAAGAATTTATTGTGGTTAGAAGGAGTTTTGAAGAGGCACTTTAGGCACCATTTGGAAGATTCATTGAATCTGGACAGTTTTGAAGAGACACTTAAGCATCCCTTGGGAAATTATAAAAAAATGCTTGGAAATATTTTTAAAACATCTCTTAGACTCTTAAATTAATTAGAAGAAGAGAAGAAAGCTTGGAGAAGAAGAAAAAAGGCTTGGAGTTTGATTTCTATCAACAATAAGTATTTTCATTATATTTTGATTTGAATTTTGTACTTTGCCTGTATGGTTTTAAAGTCTTGTTCAATGAAAAGTTCTTGTTGTTTCTCCATGTATAGTGAGTAATTTTCTTTACTCTTCCTTCTTATAATGAATTAGTATGCATGTGTAGGATATATAATTGAGTAGGGTGAGAATATATTGTGATTTTTTCTTCATTTACATGTAAAAATGATCAACTTGCATGTTAAAATCCATTGTGAGAACATGTAAGATCCGTGATGGTATTGTTTCAATCAATTGTGGTATAATCACATGAAATTGTATGGATGAGAATGTAGTCCATATAGTTAAGTGCAAATAAATAGGAAAATAATCTTTAAAGGGTGTTGAATTAGAGTACCTTAGAGTGACAGGCTAAAGCCCCTAATTTGGTCTATTGTTTAAGGTTTTGATGCGAGATGTTAGCCTCCAAGTGGAGGGATAAGAGGGAACTCTAGAGTGAGAGCTAGTATCTTCCCT